>NC_134355.1:231500644-231658144 GCF_048569485.1 Anomaloglossus baeobatrachus
ACAGAGATACATATGAAGTTCTGAGGAGGGATCCATCAAGAGACTATGGTGACAACCAACACCAGAGGCGTATCCTTGACAGAGCCAGAACTGTCGGCTTGCTCTCTAAGAATGAGTTTGATTTTATGATGCCAAAACATCCCATCATAGCCAAATTTAAAGGCCCTGCCTTAGATATATAAAGTGTTGACCCCCTTGAAGGGTCGACCCATAGTGTCCGGGATCGGAGACCTCTGTCAAACAGCAGCATCTATGTGGATCAGATACTCAGACTTTTTGTTATTGCCCTCCCCTCTTTTGTGAGAGATACTACCGACCTTTTAAATAGGATCGAGGTAACCAGGTATTCTCCTAGCCTCAATCGACATCGAAACTTTGTACAGTAGCATCAGGGATGACATTGGACTAAGAGCAGTGGAATTTTTTCTCAACACTCGAGGTGTCCATCTGACTCCACATAATCAGTTCATCCTCGAACTCTTGGATTTCATCCTTCAAAGCAATCTTTTCTTTTTCATGAGCGATTCTACCACCAGCTCAGGGGCACGGCAAGGGGGAGCCCCTGTGCTCCCTCCTATGCCAACTTGCTCCGGGGCTGCTGGGAGGACCAGGTCAGGGACGTCGTCTGGGCCCCCCACATTGTCTTCTGTGGGAGATATATTCACAACATCCTCGTCCTTTGGTCGGGTGATAAGATTTCTTTTGAGAGATTTGTAGAAGCTCTAAACATCAATATCGGTTTGCCCTTTACCTCTGAATTTAGGGGGGGAATGTATTAATTTTATTGATGTTACAATTCGGAAAATGGAGAATGGTACATTGACGAGTACTATCTATAGAAAACCGACTGCAACAAATAATGTCCTTCGTTGGGAAAGCTCCCATCCTGTACCCCTTAAACGTGGTTTCCCCAAAGGACAATATCTGAGGTTACGGAGAAATTGCTCCTCCCTTGCTGATTTTGACAGACAGGCCTCAAATTTAAAAATGAGGTTTGCATATAGGGGATATCCGAAAGATGATATTGATCATGCTTTTCCAGCATGCTAGGAGAGAAAATAGAGCTTCTCTTCTCGTTACAAAACAGGGGAATGACCCAGAGCCATTTACTCGTCTCTTTGGAACCTTCGACGACCAGTACGATAGTCATGAGAAAACTTCAGAGACACTGGGGGATCCTCAAGGCCGACCCCGACATTTCTAAGTTTATTACACAAAAACCATCAGTGACTTTTAGGCGGGGGAGGTTTATTAAGAACTCAGTGGTATGGAGTCATCTAACTAAACCTCGAGTGTCGACCTGGCTTGACAATAGGACTAATGGTACTTTTAGGTGCGGCAAATGTAGCTTCTGTGGGTGGGTTACACCTTCAAAATCTTTTACAAGTAGCGCTAACCATCAAGTCTTCCAAAATAGACAATTTACTAATTGCCGCCCACTGGGGGTGATGTATCTGTGTACGTGCCTGTGTCCCCTCGATTAAGTCGGCAAGACTAAACGCAAATTTCGGGTCCGTTTTAGCCAGCACCTGGGGGACATCATGCACAAACCTGATACACCACTCGCACGTCACATCAACCAGGTCCATGGAGGGAATCTGGATTCCCTGACTTTTAGAACAATTGAAACCGTCTCTGTCACCCAGACAAGGTGACTGGAATAAAAAGATCCTCCAATGTGAGACGAGGTAGATATAGATCATTAATTCACTGACCCTGGTGGGTATTAATGAATGCCTTGGTTTTACCAGCTTTATTTAAAATATTCACTATTTTTCCATAAGGCCTCTAGCGCACCGTATAAACTTGTTGTAGTCGCGGTTTTGTTTATTTTTGCCATAATTTGGCTTTCTTATATATTTTTGTTACCTATTATTCAGAATACTACTACCTGTTTTGCCTAGTTAATATTTGTATTGGTTTCTATATACGTTATAATTCTATTGATATCCTATACATATTTCCCTAATTTGGCTCTTTTGATTTCCAAGATACATGTATATTGCTTGCATGTTTTTTTATCTCTAAACGGGCACTGTTCAGCTGATTTCTATCCAGAAGCTCCACCGCTTATAGTGTGGAGCGCATTTGCTCCTGGCGCTTTGATGAAGTACTTACCGTGCTCGTTACTGTGTGGCGTTGGTGGAACGCATTTGCGTTCCATCTATGTATCGATAACTTACTTATATTTATGAGATCCTGCTCTCCATACCCCTTCTGTGATGATGCACTTCCGGTATACACTTTACAGCGTATTTGCGTTCCAGGTACACACGGTGTAGGAATACTTCCGGTTAGCGTTATTAATTTTTTGTGTACAGTTTCCATTATATACTTTCCAGACTTCAATTGAATTCCTTACCTATCCTCTGTCCTTTACTGTGGATGTTGTTATATATTGGACGCTGGATTTACTGGTAATTTGTGCACTTCCGGGTTATGAGGCATGCCCCTACCTGATATAAGAGCTGACACTTGCTAGGGCAATTCAGGTTTTGGTACCCCAGGAAGGCTCCTGCATTGGCTGTTTACCCCCTGGTTTTGTCCTCTGATGAACCCCTGGCATCTTTGGGAGGAAACGTGTCGGGAATGCGTCTTTGGACATTTTCAGATAAGTAATCTAATTGGTGTCTCCATCTTATCCTGATGGAGGTTAATATCTATTGTATTGGTGTTTGTTATGGCCTGTGCAGGGCTTTGTAGAGTCATTTAGGGTCTCCCGTCGGTGAATGGGGGCGACATAACCCTAGGGCGTCATACCCTCCATTGCTAGGTAGGGAGAGTTTGAGTCGGGCTTTGATAGGGCTAGCTTACTCCCTTCTCCCACCTAGCACTTATTATACACCCTGCATATACCATTTTTGTTAGTTATTGTGGTTTTTGTGGTCTTTGACCTTTTAATGTTATTTTTTTATCGGTTTTTTTTTTCCAAACAATTTTTGATTTTACAAATTCTACTCAATATCGTATCAAAAGTATTATGATTTACGAAAGACAATAATTCAACTGTCAATATGTACCAAAGAAAAGGGTAGAACCCCCCTCTCTCTCAAATCACATTTCAGATTACATTGACATATAATATATCAGAGTTAGAAAATCCGAACTTAACATACATGAAACAAACCCTTGAGCCCCTGTGCCATTCTTTAATATTTCTAATGTCGATGCCGTACCTTGATGATGCCATTCCATCTCACCTTTATCCTTCACCTGGGTCCCCGCTAAGTAATCCTCAACTTTCCCAAGCTATCCTGGATTTCATTTAGAAGGTACAACTCCGTATGCCTGAAAGGTGTCACTAAATGGTTTATGTCTTTTTGTTTGAAATAAACTTCTATAAAAGCTTTCCACCTCCCAAAAAACTAGGTTGTCATATTATCCTTGTCCCTTTCTGCTTCTAATTTCTCCAGCCTCAAAAGATTATGCAGTTCACCGATGACTTCCCCAGTGGATGGAGCCTCCTCCTGTATCCAGTGCCTTAGGATGCACCTTTTAGCTATCATGGCTATGTCATGTATGATTGCAAATGCCTTTTTGTCCTGAGTGCTCAGTCCCCCTCTGACTCCACCCTCAAAAAAGTGGAAAATCCACACCATTAACTCTTGTTTGCAGGAAATTCTCCATGTTGTCTGAACTAATGCTCTGACTTGATTCCAAAACCTCTTTATTGTCCTGCATTCCCACAAACCATGCAGCATGTCTGTTTTTTTCTTTGTGGCACTTAGGACACCGTGCCTCTCTGCCCGGTATGTTGAAGCCCAAAACAGCCCTGTGTAATATCCTAAATTGGGTGTCTCTCCAGCTCTCGTTGGTGACCTGTTAACTCATCTGAACCCATCCTTTCAGTATGACCTCCACCACTTCTTGCCCTTTTCAGTTGTTTTTCCCATGCTAGAAGTGTACGACTATCTTCCCTGGATATTAGCACACCTCTAAATGTTCGGTATATTCGAGAAACCTTTACATTTGCTACACTACATCCCATAAGCTCGTCAATCATACTCTTGTTCAGTTCCCTTCCAATCTCACCAAGCTCTCTCATTATTCCATGCTTCAATTGTTCGTACTGAATGATGTGGAAGCCGTTGAGGTTGTATTTATCAAGCACTTCCCGACCTGTCAGCCACCTTCTCTCTCCCACATTCATAACATCTATCATTCTCCTAATGCCCTTCTCTTTCCATCTGAGGAATAGTTTATTCTCTCGTCCCTGGGGGAAGTTTGGTGATGCCCAAGGATTTAGGTATTTTGATACCTTCCATGAAAGTCCCAATTTCCGTCTAACCAATCTCCAGGCCAACATGGTGTCTCTGAGTGCGACCGAGTTTCTTAATGACCTTCAACCTTGGACAGTGGGGAGTGTAGAATGGACGTCAGGTCCCATGGTTCCACATACTTGAGTTCCGTTCCATAATCTGAGTGCCTGCTCGTTCCTCTCAGCCAGTCAATCACGTGTCTCATGATGCACACAATATTATGCCCTCTGACATCCGGGAAATTTATCCCTCCCTCCTCCACTGACTTCATCAGCGTGCGCAGCTTTATTTTGGGTTTCCTTCCCCTCCAAACAAAATCTGCATACGCTGAATTGAGTCTGTTGACGTCCTTTAGTGTTATCAATAGAGGGATCGTTTGGAAGGGGTACAGCAGCTTAGGAAAGCTCATCATTTTTATAAGGTGGCATCTTGCCAATAATGGCAGGGGTAGTCCCTTCCAGCCCTTCAATTGATTAATGATTTTTCTGATCAGTGGACCATAATTCAATTTATAAATTGATTCCACCGTCCTCCCTATATACACTCCCAGGTATTTTACTGATGATTGCGCTATAGGGATCCCATTTACATGACCCTCGCTTGGGTTTCCCCCAGTTGGCCCTTGACCTCCGCTCAGAAATAAGAGCTCGCATTTCTTTTTGTTTAACTTAAAGCCTGAAAAGGCACCAAATTTTTCAATCATGTCAAGTGTCCAGGGCAGGTCCGCACCAGGGTCCCCCATATATAAAATCACGTCATCGGCGAAAAGCGCTAACTTCATCTCTACTCCCCTTATGTTGATCCCTTTGAAACTATTGTGCCCCTGCAGCATTCTTGATAGGGGTTCAATTGCCAAGTTAAATAGTAAGGGGGATAGCGGGCATCCCTGTCTCGTCCCTTTCATCAGGGGGAACACGTCAGACAAAAAGCCCGGGGTGTGAATACTTACTCGCGTGTTGGCATATAAACTGTTAATGTAGAGTCTCATCCTACCTAAGATCCCTGCGGCCTCCATCACCTTGTCCAACCAGCTCCAGTTAACATTATCGAACGCTTTCTCAGCGTCGAGTGTGACTAATGCAGGACTTGCCCTGCCTCCGTACGCCCCAATCTAACTGCATCAACCACTAAAATCGTCTTCCTAATGTTGGTCACTGCACTTCTCCCTTTTATAAACCCTACCTGGTGTTCTGAAATTGGCCACAGTCTTACCTAGGTTAATCTATCAGCCATCATTTTAGACATTATTTTTAAGTCCTGGTTGATGAGCGAAATGGGTCTATAGCTCGAGGGGTCGTCCAGGTCTTTGGTTCCCTTGGGTATTAATTTAATGTATGCTATATTGGCATTTTTAGGGATTTCTGTTCTTCCCAGAATCGCATTAAAGACTGAAGTTAAATCCGGTGAGATCTGATCTTTGAGGGCTTTATAGAATTCGCTATTGAAACCATCGGGCCCTGGTGTTTTGTTAGTACTAAGTTCCCCAATTGTTTTTGAAACCTCCTCCTCTGTAATGTCTGCGTTTAAGGCTTCCAGTTCCTCCTCTGTTAAGCTAGGTAATTGGGCTTGTCGTAACCACTCCGACTCGTCAGTCATGTTGTTATGTCCTGGCCCGTACAACTTTCTGTAATATTCTCCCAGCACCTTATTAATTTCCTTGGGATCCGAAGTCACCCTCCCACCTTTTGTTTTCAATGTAGAGATTACCGTCATTTTTCTGGTACCCCTTGCTAAATTTGCCAACATCCGCCCCGCCTTATTACCAAATCTATGAAGATCCGCCTCTTTATGTGACCAAAATAGTTGTTCCTTTTTTTTTGCCCACTCGTCAAAATCTCTCTTGGCTGCCAACCACCTGTCTTTTGCCATGCTAGACCTGTCTGCCAGATAATTAGTATACGCTAGTCGCACTTCCTCGCTGTGGAAGTTGTAGTTCACATTCGTCTTCCGTTTGACCATGGCCGCATACCCCACCAAGCGCCCTCTCAAGACCGCTTTCGCAGTTTCCCAAAATAATACCGGGGTCACCCTGTGGTCCTTGTTATCCTCTGAGAACTCCTCCCACCATTCTTTTTTTATCTTGTGAAAATTGTCCTGTCTAAGGAGAAACGACGGGAATCTCCAAATAATGTCTGATCCTCTCTTGAATTTCTCTCTAAGGTCCACTCTCACCGGGCTATGATCTGAGATCACCATACTCTCAATCGTGCAGTTTTGCACACCACTCATAAGTTCCATAGACAACCAAATCTGGTCTATACGAGACCAACTGTTGTGCGGGTAAGAGAAGTGCGTATACTCTCTATCATGTGGGTGATTTAGTCTCCAGATGTCTTTTAAGCCTACATCCTCCAGTGAGACATCTCTGTGGACTGAATCTTTTATCCCCGGATCCTGACTCACCCTCTCCCTTGCTTCTATGCTCTGCCGAGTCTGGCACTGCATTGAAGTCCCCCGCCACTATGATGTTAGGTTCCTTGTCTGAGAGGATTATGGCTTTTATGGTGTAATGAAACTGGTTCTGCTTCGAGTTTGGACCATAGATATTATATATGCTTAGTGTTCCCGCTGGGCTATTGATTATTAAATGTTGCCATCTTCCCTGGTCATCCGCTTCCTGAGCCACTACTTCATGTCTAAGCTGTTTATTTATCAAAATCATTGTGCCCGCCTTCCTTCCTTGTGCCGCTGCCCCATATACTGAACCCACCAAATATTTTTTCATGGGAAAGAAATCTTCCCTCCCTAAGTGGGTTTCTTGTAGTAGAGCAATATCTGTTTTTAATCTTTTCAAATGTCTTAGTATCATTGCTCGTTTGTTCGGTGATCTTAGGCCCTTAACATTCCACGTTGTTAGTTGCACCATGTTGTATAGATAATTTGCTCTTGTCAATACCGCCCTTCAGGTCCCCGACTGTAGGAGAGACACGACTATCATCATTGCCTTCACATGTGATTCCGCCAGACTGGCATTTCTTTTCCCCAACTTGTATGTAAACTCTTAAACAACATATGTAAAATATAAATCCTACAACAATAGAACAAGTTATCCCTTTGAAGGGACTTTAGGCACTGTTTGCCATGCTAGTGACTTCCCTTCTTCCTGGCCAAAATATGAATCTCCCTAGTCATCCCCCTGATAAACAAGTTCTATGCTCTATCCCCCGAGTAAAACACAACGGCCTTAAGTATTATGCAAGGATTAAAACATTATGTTATAAGTAGTAGGACCTTAAAGAGAGTTCATCTACTGGATTAGTCCTGGTTTTGTGGGACCTTCCTGCCAACCTGGTCGGATCCGCTGTATTTGAATCTGTAAAGCAAACCACAGAGAGAGAAGAAGAGAGAGAAGAGCAGAGAGAGAGAGAGAACACAGCAGAGAAGCGAGAGAGAGAGAAAGAGAGCAGAGAAAGGAAGAGAGAGACGAAGAGCATAGCCGAGAAGAGGGAAAGAGAAGGAGAGCAGGGAAGAGCAGAAAAGAGAGAGAGAGAAGAGAAACATCGAGGAGAGAAGAGCGAAGAGAGAACACAGAAGAGAGAAGGTAGAGGAGAGAAGGGAGAAGAAGAGGAAGAAGAAAAAGGGGGGGCTTCTCTTCCCCCCCCCTCCCCTCACCACCGAGAGTAGGTAACTCGATTAGTTCCCCCTCTGTCCCCTTCACGCTGGCTCGTCCCTCTCGGCTTGGCCACCTTCTTTAATCAAGGGGAGCAGATAAGGACCAGTAGAGGTCAATTCAAGAGTCATCATGTGTCTCGGTGGCTCTCAGGAACGCTGCTCCCTAGAGCCCATCCCAGGGCTAGGCTGTTGGACTGGGCTGCGACTCCCTTCTCTGCTGGTCTCGAGTTGTTTGCCTGCCGTGTTGACCACCCTCTCCTCCCGAGCCTGTAGGGGAACCTTTTCTGTAGTTTCCTCCTCCATTAGATCTCCTCTCCTGTCCCTCCATCTGGCTCCCGTTATGTTCTGACATGAGGATATTTTCCGCTTCCTTGTGGTCTTTGTAGTATGAGAACGAACCATTGGAGTTCCTGACCTTTAATATTGCCGGGTAGAGTAGTTGGCATTTTACTCTTTTGTTGTACAGAAATGTGCACGGTTTGCTGAATTCCTTCCTCCGTTTAGATACATCAACAGAGTAGTCTCCAAAGATCAACAGTCTATTTCCTTGGTATTGTAAAGGCCGTTTTCGTTCTCTAAAAGCTTTCAGAATTTCTTCTTTGTGCTTGTAGTCGAGGTATTTGACTATCACCTGTCTGGCTCTTGGCAGGGGTTTATTGCTTGAATTTTGTCCTTCTCCTTTGTTTGCCTCTTGCTGTCTCAATGGTCCCACTCTGTGGGCCCTTTCCACTCTAAATTTCGCTTTTATACCCAACGCCTGTGGTAGTTCCGCCTCACAAATGCTGTCTAGCTGTCCCAGTGTTACCGATTCTGGCAGCCCCACAATGTGAAGATTGTTTCGTCTTGACCTGTTTTCTAGGTCCTCTGCCTTGTCTTTCAGGTATTCATTAGATTTTACAAGAGTTGCTATCTGTTCTTGCATGGTCAAGATTGCCTCCTCAGAACTAGAGATTCTCTCTGTTTCTGTAAGTCTATTTGAATGTTCAGTCAATTGTTTCTGCATGGCGGCTAGTGAAGTTTGTACGGCTGCCTCAATTTATTTCTTTAGACGGATGAGATGCCACTTCTATTGCCAATTTTTTATAATCCACATGGAACTCTTGTAATTGCTTATTTTGGCCAGCAGGTGGTGCTGTTTTCTTAGATCTTCTTGAGCCTCTGCCTCCCTCTGGTGTCTTATAGAATTGAGATGGCAGTGGATCTTGCTGCTTTTTGCCTCCTTTACAAGGGGTGCCAGAGATTGAGCTCCTCCTGTGGCGAGGTTGTCCCCCTCTGTTCTCTCTGCTTCGCTGGTTTACATTTTCCTCCAGCCCTCCTGTTCCTCCATATCCCCCCTCCATATCGCCAGCGTCTTCCTCTCTCATCTCTCCCCCCACATCCCCCTCATCCTCCCACTCTGAACTGCCCTCCTCTGACCCCTGCATCCACCTGTCTCCAGCTCCGCATTCCTCTGACTCCTCAGCTGTGTCCTCCGTTACTCTCCCGCTCCGACACAGCTCCATCGCGTCTCTCCCCTGCTCCTCTGGCTCCACCCCCGGCAGACTCGCCGGCGCCATATTCACCTCCTCCACTCCTCTCGTGTCTGCAGCGTCGCCGCCTCTCCCGGGCCCCTCACCGCCGCTGGCGCTCTGCAGCAGGTACCGGTCCATTGCTGCCGACCTCCGCTTCCCAGCTGGGTCACTCTCGTCCCGATCTCTGGTGCGGGGGGGGCTTCTGTCAGACTGTTTTTTCCAGGCGGTGGCAGGAGCTTCTCCTCTATGCCTCCACCTCAGCCAGGACCGCATCCGTAAGTTCGTTATTTTTTAAGGGTAAGTTCACACAGTGTGTTTTTCGCGGCATTTTTGCGCAGTTTTCGGGTGCGTTTTTGCTCAGAAAACTGCATGACTTTGCTTCTCCAGCAAAGTCTGAGTTTTCATTTTTGCTGTCTGCACACAGCGTTTTTTTTCAGCTGCGTTTTTGTGGTGCCACAAAAACGCAGCATGTCAATTATTCCCGCGTTTTTCACTGCGCTTTTCATCCATTGAGTGCAATGGGATGTTAAAAGACGCAATGAGAAACGCAAATAGCTGCATTTTGGTGCGTTTCGAAGACCAAAAACGCAGCTATAAACGCAGGAGGTGGGTAGTAAAGTGACATGTACAGGAAGAGGATTCCTTCTGTCAGTAAATACAGAAGCGTGAATCCTCCCGGTACAGTCACCGCCGCTTCCACCTCCGGTCCTGTGCATGTATGCTACCGTGCAGCGCCATGTTCGGGCGGGAGGTGGAAGCGGCTGCGAAAACAAAAGTGAACAGTAGAAAAAAAAAAATCATACTCACCTGTCTGCAGACTCCCGGTGCCATGCCCGCTCCCAGCTGCTCTCTCCCGGTATCGCCGCTCCAGCTGTGTGCAGACGGCCGGGACACCTCCGATGGATGCAGGACCTGGCGATGGATCACCTGATGCAGTCACCTGACGCATCAGCTGATTGTAAGTATCGCGGTGACGCAGGCGCCCGGCCGGTTTAACCTATCAGCGGATGCGTCAGGAGATTTCATCCCTGATTACCGGCAGCTCCTGCAGCGATCGGACAGGATCAGACTCCCGCCCCATCGCTCCAGGAGCTGCCGGTAATCCGCACATAAGTGAGTATTTTTTTTTTTTTTTTGCACCGATGCATCAGCTGATTGTATAAACTGCTTTTATACAATCAGCTGATGTGTGATGTGCTTCAGCCCCTAGAACCTGACACATCATCTGATCGCTTTGCCTTTCTAGCAAACCGATCAGATGATATTGGATCCGTATTGGACGGCGCGGGACCCTTGACCCAGGATTACTGCGCAGGGGGGTTCTTTATTTCAATAAAGATGGAGTCACTAATTGTGTTGTTTTATTTCTAATAAAAATATTTTTCTGTGTTGTGGGGGTTTTTTTATCTTTACTAGAAATTCATGGTGGCCATGTCTAATATTGACGTGACACCATGAATTTCGGGCTTAGGGCCAGCTGATAATATACAGCTAGCCCTAACCCCATTATTACCCAGCAAGCCACCCGGCATCAGGGCAGCTGGAAGAGTTGAATACAGCGCCAGAAGATGGCGCTTCTATGAAAGCGCCATTTTCTGGAGTTGCTGCGGGACTGCAATTCACAGCGGGGGTGCCCAGAAAGCATGGGCACCCTGCACTGTGGATTCCAATCTCCAGCTGCCTAGTTGTACCCGGCTGGACTCAAAAATTGGGCGAAGCCCACGTCGTTTTCTTTTTTTAAATGATTTCATGAAATTCATGAAATAATTAAAAAAAAAAAAAGGGCTTCTCTATATTTTTGGTTCCCAGCTGGGTACAAATAGGCAGCTGGGGTTGGGGGCAGCCTGTACCTGCCTGCTGTACCCGGCTAGCATACAAAAATATGGCGAAGCCCACGTCATTTTTTTGGGGGGCAAAAAACTCCTGCATTCAGTCCTGGATGGAGGATGCTGAGCCTTGTAGTTCTGCAGCTGCTGTCTGCTCTCCTGCATACACTATTGGATGGAGTATGCTGAGCCTTGTAGTTCTGCTGCCTCTGCCTCCAGCATACAGTCCTGTATGGAGCATGCTGAGCCTTGTAGTTCTGCAGCTGTCTGCTCTATTGCATACACTAGTGGAGAATGAAGAACATATTGAAGAAGGAAATGACGTCAGACCTTTTTTTTTTTTTTTCAACAATCTTTAATGGCATTGTTCACTGATAAAAAACGCATAAAGACGCAGTGAGCAAAAACGCAGCAAAAAAACGCACCAAATCGCGGCAAAACGCGTGCGTTTTTTGCCGCGTTTTTTTGATGCGGGTGCGTTTTTGTGCGTTTTTTGCCGCAAAAAACGCACAAAAATGCAGCATCAAAAAAATGCAGTGTGTGAACCTAGCCTAACGGGGATTTTTTCTATGGTTTCCTAATTAATACCCCTACTTTACCAGCTGTTTCCTGGTCTATATATTCATCACACTGACACCATTTTCTTTTTTTATTTTTTTTTTAATAAAAAGTTTTCAAAAAGATATATATATATATATATATATATATATATATATATATATATATATATATATATATAAAATAGTATAAATTAAACCTGCAAACTGTCCTCCAAAAAACAAGGCCTGATAGGTCTCTTTCAGAAAAAAGTAAAATCTCTCAGAATACAGCAATGCAAATACATTTTTTTAATATAAATATTGATTTTAGTGTGTAAAAGTAGTACCGCATAATAAAAGCAATGATAAGTATAATACCTCTTTAACCGTACTGACCTGAAGAATAAATTGGTCTTATCACCTTACTGTGAACTGTGAAAGAAATAAAAACTATACATGAATTGTTGGTTTTTATTCACTGTGTATGAAAGTGTGAATAAAAAGCGATGAAAAAAAGTTACCGTATTTTTCGCTTTATAAGATGCACTTTTGTTCCCCCAAATTTTGGGGGAAAGTAGGGGGTGCGTCTTATAATCCGAATATACGGGGGGGGGGTATATATATTTTAAATATATATACTGCAGGGTCCGCTCTGGAGCGGTTCTGGGGGCTGGTGAAGCTGCGGGAGGGAGCCTTTGATCTCCTGCTCCCGCTCATATAATATGCACAGCCACTGTCCATCACTATGGTGCTGAAACCGCACCGCGGCGATGGGCTGGGGGAGCGGCGCATATTATATGTGCCCGTACTCGCCTTTGATGTCACATGCCTCCCCTGTGTTAGATATTGACCCCATGCTGCTGCAGATAGTAAAATAAAACACACTTTACTCACCTCTTCCAGCGCTAATCTCCGGTGTCTCTGCTGCTGTCTGTGACCAGGCACGCAGAGATGATATCACTCTGCTGTGCCGATCACATGACCGGCGCCGAGAACCAGGAAGTGGAGGAAGCCGGAGCTCACAAGCACAGAGGGAGACACGAGGAGGGACAGCGCTGAGAAGGTAAGGAAAGAGTGTTTTATTTTACTAAAAGCAGCAGCCTGGGGGCGATATCTAACACAGGGTGATGTGTGCCAGCCACAGGGGGCCGTGTGCAGCAATAGTGGGCCGTGTGCCAGCCACAGGGGGCCGTGTGCAGCAATAGTGGGCCGTGTGCCAGCCACAGGGGGCCGTGTGCAGCAATAGTGGGCCGTGTGCCAGCCACAGGGGGCCGTGTGCAGCAATAGTGGGCCATGTGCCAGCCACAGGGGGCCGTGTGCAGCAATAGTGGGCCGTGTGCCAGCCACAGGGGGCCGTGTACAGCAATAGGGGGCCGTGTGCCAGCCACAGGGTTGCTGTGTGCCAGCCACAGGGGGCCGTGTGCCAGCCATAGGGGACATGTGGCATCACTGGGGGACGTGTGCCAGCACAAGGGGGCTATATTCAATATAAGGTGGCCATATCCAGATTAAGGGGGCTAATTTTAGGATGGGGGGGCTATGAGGGACATATACCCTATATGATTTGTTAGACGGACACTGGCATTATAAGACGGACCCCATTTATTAAAAAATTCTCTATTTCTTCACCAAATTTGGGGGGGTGTCTTATAATCAGGTGCATCTTATAAAGCGAAAAATACAGTATATATCCAAAAATGGTGCCGAAAAAAATCTTTTAAAACAATAAAAAGCATACAACTCTATAAACCGAAAAATTAACATTTTAGCTCTTAGAATATAGAGACAAAAAGACCAATTTAAAATAAAAAGAATTTTTACTGTGTGATAGCAGCAAAACAAACAACAACCAAAACAATATGAATCTGATCGCTGTAATCACAGCAAAAGTGTTTGTCACTGTGAGGCGCATCCTAAAATGAACATGCTGCAGATTTGAAATTCACACCTTACTTTCATTTTTGTATTTTCCTGCTGAATTATTTTTTTTCCTTTTACCCGCACATGATGTGAATGGGATTTTGATGACCCCATTTACATGTATTGTACTATGAATTGCTGCAGAGACAGCACCACATATCCAGTTTTGAAAATTGCTCCCCAATCTGCAATTTGGCAGTGAAATTCGCACCTCAAATCCACAGTTTGTAAACTTTGCCTAATTGTCTACAGATAATGGCTTATTTTTGGGGTTGTGACTTATTGTTAAGCAAACATGTAAGAAGTGTTCAAGATGCTGTCTGCCCTAAGGCAAGCCGCTTTATCACTATTTCTCTTGTTCTTCAACATATTTTTATTACTATTTACAGGAGATGACATTATTGGAGCTGGTTCCTGTGAGGATCTGACAGTTTTTTTTACAAGAAAGAGTGGCCTTCTTGCAGTTGTTCCTCGTCAGAGTGTCTCTCTCTTGCCAGTAGATGTTGAAGATTCTCTGTCCTGCTCATTAGCTGGAGCCCGTAATCTGGTATGCTTTCTTGTGTTCTGTTCCTATTTCTGGACTAAAGCCGCCCGCCCCACACACATAATAAAGTAAGCTGAACCTGCAGGATCGGCCAACATTGTGTATAGTGGCCTCACAGATGATGATGGGGTAGATGATTTCAGTACTTAAGCTGCTGCCAAACCGTTTGGAAGTTGCTTTCTCCACTCTCCCCAATGACCGAGACAAGCGTTCATGCGTATGAATGGAGTCAGGAGAACTGAAAGCCGCATGAGTGCTTAGTTATCGTATCTGTATGGGCTGCTTGAGGCATTTAACAGCTTCTCAAGAGTTATGTCATCGTGATTATACTGGCATATGAGCGCATCCATAGCTTTGTGAGATGGAGGGGGTTTGCATACTCTGGCAAAATTGCATTATATATATGTTAGAGTTTATTTTCTCCGATTTTCCTTGTAATATTGAAATATTTGGGGCTAAGTTAGCAACATTTTAGTAAACAAAAATAACATTTTTGGTTTCACATCCCAATGTTATAAACTACTGTGAGGCACAAGCAAGTACTAAATGCTTACTATACTCCTATATGAATTTCCTTAGGTTCTATTACCGTGTTTTTCCAAAAATAAGACCTCCCCCAAAAATAAGCCCTAGCAGGGATTTTCAGCATTTTCGGAGAAAGGCTTAAATATAAGCCCTGGTCTCGGATCAATAATGAAGTGTCCCTGCAGCTAAAAAAGTTACAAATACTGCAGGACACTTCATTATACACTGTTAGGAGTCTCGACACAGAACTAGCCAGATATCACTTCGGGAAGGACCTAGCCAAGGAGTGGCTCATTTTAGGAGACCACCATAACCACCATATTAAGTGGCCCTTTTAGTCAATATCCAATCTTTGATGAGTTTAAAGATAAGACAAGGGAAGTACCAAGGCCAGGTATCCATCCACAGACAGCTGTTTCAGGGTGTTGCCCCTCATCAGTGTGCAGTAGGATTCTGGCTAGGTGGGACCAATGCCTAGTAGACCAACAAGACAAAATAATCACTGATCTCAGGGAGACCAGCCAGAGAAAACACTGCCGGCAGCCAATGCTCCCACTAGCCAATTTCCTACTCCACACTGATGAGGGGCAAATATCCCAAAACAGCTGTCTGTGGATGGATTCCTTGTTTGGCATAGGTGGTCTCCTTGACTGGAGACTGCCCTTCCCGTGGTTGTTCCTTCCCGGTGAAAGACCTGGCTAGTTTCCTGCCAGCATTGAGAAACATGTGATGGTGTCTCCGCAGGCTTTCTTGTTTTGAATATTTCCCAGGGGGCATTGCTCTAGAATCACTGCGCTTAGAGACACGTGATGGTGTCTCCGCGGTGTTGGATGTTGATCTCCCTAAGGTCAATCATCCTTGCTTATGTAGTCTTCTACTAGGCAATGCTCCCACTAGCCAGTTTCCTACTCCACACTGGTGAGGGGCAAATACCCCGAAACAGCTGTCTGTGGATGGATACCATGTTTGGCATAGGTGGTCTCCTTGACTGGAGACTGCCCTTCCCGTGGTTGTTCCTTCCCGGTGAAAGACCTGGCTAGTTTCCTGCCAGCGTTGAGAAACATATGATGGTGTCTCCGCAGGCTTTCTTGTTTTGAGAATACAGCCCAGCTGTCGGGCTTTATCTTGGCTGGGTATGAAAATTGGGGGGACCGCACGTCATTTTTTTTTCCAACTATTTGTTTAAATTAAAAAAAAAAAAAAAGCCGCATGCGGTTCCTCTTGGACTGGAGTCACACTTGCGAGGGACTGGCACGCATCGCATCACACAGCACGGCCACACATATAATCCTGACAGGAGTGTGCTGGCTGCATGTAGTTCTATTCAGCTGCATGCTTGTGTCTGGAAAGTGACTGGCCGTGCAGGGTGATGCGATGGAGACTCGCGCAAATGTGACTCCGGCCTTACGGTGCGCTCACAAGAACTGTATGCCTCGCACAAATCTTGCATCGCATCACCTGGTAGCTGCACTCTCCCCGGACATGAACGTGCAGCTGCATAGAACTACGTGCAGATGCACGCTCCTGACAGGAAGTGTGCAGCTGCCGGTGATGCAATGCGAGACTTGCTCAAGTGTGAATACAGCCTTACGGTGCGCTCACAAAAATCATAGGCCTCACATGAGTCTCGCATCGCATCACCTGGCAGCCGCACACTATCCGGACACGAGCATGCAGCTGCATAGAGATACATGCAGATGCACTCTTCTGTGAGAGTGTGCAGCTGCCGGGTGATGCGATCTGATACTCGTGCGAGTCATACGGCTCTTGTGAATGCACCGTAAGGCCGAAGTCACACTTGTGCGACTCTCGCATCAGCCAGCAGCGGCACACTCTCCGGACAGGAGCGGGTCAGCTGCATGTAGTTCTATGCAGCTGCACGCTCCTGTCAGGAGAGTGTGCGGCTGCTGGGTGATGCGATGCGAGACTCGCTCAAGTGTGTGACTCCAGCCTTATTTTGATACACAGCCATGATAAAGCCCGACAGCTGGGGGCTGCAGTTGTGGGCTTTATCTGTGCTGGTATAAGAATACGGGGACCCTGCGCCAATTGTTTTATTCATTTATTTTTATACCATGATACTCATCCGCAGACCTTTGCACTGCTTTCCCCGCCCACCAGCCGTCCTGGCGCCTGTGATTGGTTGCGGTCAGCTGACACGCTGCCACTCAGGATGGGGGCGCATCTAACTGCCACCAATTACACGAGCCAGTGGGCGGGAAAGTAGTGTATATTCAGTGAGGGTTAATTGTCAGCTTTGGAACAGAAACCGTGACCTTTTAAGCAGCTTGCCGCCATGACAGAGGTAAGTATACCGTACACGCTCCTACCCCCATATACCTTCTACCAACATTTTTAATCTCCGGATTCTGGTTCCCATAGACTTATATGGATACCGGATTCCAGACCGGATCCGGGTTTTTTAAAAATTTAGCAGGGACCCGCCGGTCTCGGTTTTCTGCTAGTCCGCCTAGCTCTAGTAGTTAGAGAGCAGCTTCCTGTGAATCACCTGGAGCAGTGTGAGGAGATGCCAGCCAAGAACAGCACCAGATTAGTCCCTTCTCTCCTTATAATACTTGGCCGGATCATCAAACTATTATCTGAAGCGCTGACATGTTTTGGAGTAAGGCATACCTAACTGCAATTGTGTAGCCAGTGTCTGCTGTATTTCAGGTTTACTTTAAGGGGTCCATTTTTTTTCCTATTTATATCTTATGATAATGATGAAGTTGGGGTTAAAGCAGCATTTTAGTGGAAAAAAAAATATTTTCATTTCCACAGCCCAGTTATAAGATTCTGTGAAACACCTTGTCAGGTTTTGTGTCTTTGTTTTTTTTTTTGTTGTTTTGGCACCTTAAGGGCTCTGCAAATGTAACGTGGCATCCACAAACCACTCCAGCCAAAACTGCACTCCAAAACTCCACTCCAAAAGTAGATCTTCTTCCCTTCCTTTGCCAATTGCCTAAACAGTATTATCAAGCCACAGTGGGTTGTTTTTCTTCCCTTGCAATCCTTATGAAAATGAAAAATGTGTGGCAAAAGCAACATTTTAGCAAGTGTTTTTTTTTGTTTTGTTTTTGTTTTTTATTTTAACAGCACGCTATTAATACATTTTGTGGGATCAAGACGCTTATCACACCATTAGATGATTTCCTTGAGTGGTGCAGTTTGCAAAGTGGGGTCACTTTTGGAAGTTTCTATTGTTTTAACACCTCATGGGCTCTGTAAATGTGACATGGTGTCCACAATCTATTCCATCCTATTTTGCACTTCAACAGTCAAATAGCGTTCCCTTGTACCAGAGGCGCCTCCAATGATGTAACTTTTATTGCGTTCCATAGTATAGGGATTCCCAGGGCTGGTGGGTGGTGCCCAGTCTGGAGGAGGTTTTTCTAATGGCTTCCTCCACATGGAATCAGTATCCATGAAGGGGAGGAGTCGCATCTTGAGGGATGACTGGTCCAGGGTCACTTACTACAAGTACCCTGGCCAAAGATACCTAAAGGTAGAACTGACTATTTCGGTTAACATGAGGATGTATCTTTGCTTTGCTCCACAGCTGTTGAGCCCAACACTAACTCAGGCCCAGTAAGGATCCTACACAAAAAATGAGATCTAGGACTACTATCCATAGATGTGCCATCAGCAACAAAAGATGGTCTCCCTCACAAAAGAAACCACTATGTTGGGACTGTACAGAAAAAGTGATGAGTGAGGAGAAACCATCTTCTAATAGAAGAACTAAAGGGAATGATGCAGTAAGAAATCCAGACTTCCCTGGCCTCCTTCTCCTAGTCAACTTATTTGGCGCCAGAAGATTCTTCCTAATAGAATCAGACGCTGATGACGCCCAAGCATCCTTTTCTGAGGATTGAAAAAAGGAAGGGAGCTCAGATCTAACTCAGAGTTATGAGCAAATGCCAAAAAAGTATTACTTTTCCACTGAAGATATGGAGGAACTCCTATATGTCATGAGAAGTACAATGGAAGTTGAGAAGGAGGAGTCAGAACAAACAGTCTGAGACAAAATGTTTGGGGGATTAAGAACAGAAAAGAAGCTACTGTTCATGGTCCACGATAATCTACAGAGCTTGATCTTAGAAGAATGGGAACAACCTGAGAATAACTGTTGAATTTTCCCAGTGATTTGAAGGGAAGATTTCCTTTAGTTGAGGAGAAATTCCCAAACTTGTCATCCAAGTTGCTAAAGTGGATAATAAGACAACACTGCCGTTTTAGGATTTCTCTCAGCTCAGAGATCCTATGGGCTGCACAATGGATAGTTTTTGGAGGAACATCTGTGAAGCATAGTCAATCTCACTTAAGATTAAATGTGGCATCCATCTGTGTAGCGAGATCTATGTTTAGATGGATAACCCAGCTTGAATTTCATCTGAATAGCGTATTTGCAGCAAAGATCTGCTTATTAACCACTCCTACAGAAAGCTACGGGGTTCCTAGCAGATGAATCAGCAGAATTGGTCAGGGTAGCTGCTAGATCCTCAGTACTAGCAAATACGACCAAATAGGCACTGTGGTTAAAATCTTGGAATAGGGGGATATGACATGACAAACGAAGCTGTGTTCTATCCTCTTTTATGGTGAAAATGTGTTTGGGCCTGTCCTAGATCAGCTTCTACAAAAGGCAGCCTATAAAAAATCTCTACCAGAACCTAAAATTGCTAAATTGAGGTCCTTTCGTCCTCCACAAACCCATCCTTCACAATACAAAGGAAAGCGGAAAGGAGGTCACTGGAGTTATACCAAAGGAGGTAGAGGCATAAGCATTTTTGAAACCCAGTGTCCAGAAAGAAAGTGATGCCAGACATGTAGGGGAAGGATCTCCAACTTTCTACCCCAATGGCAAAGGATTACCTCAGACCAAGGAATCTTGGAATTCATCAGGGGAGGAGTAAAAATTGATCTCTCCTCTTATACTCCACAGAACCTAAACGTGACCTCTGTTCCTTCTCGAACTACAGAAGATTTTGATGATTGAACTTCAAAACCTTCTGTCTGTATGATCAATCACACCGAGATGGTCATTACTCCAGTTTATTCTTAATAAAGAAACCAAATAGAACCTACAGGACTATCATAAACTTTAAACCCCGAATCAGTACATTACATACAAGAAATGCAACATGGAGTCCATCGGGTCCACTTTTCCTTTAATAGGCAAGGCTTTCTTCATGTCGACAATCTACAGGATGCCTACTGTCAAATCCCAATTCATGCTTTTTATCAGAAATTTCTAAGATTCGCAGTCCTACACTGAAAACTGAGATTTCATTTCCAGTTCAGAGTATTACCCTTTGGAATTTCATCAACACCTCGGGTGTTCATCAGGGTTATGGCACAAGTGATAATGGCACTTGTCAAAAAATAAGAGCTGGTTATCGTCCCTTATCGTGATGACTTCTTGATTGTAGTGCCTACTGAACCACTTCTCAGAGACCTCATACACACCTTACAATCCAGATATGAACATTTCTAGGATGGCTGATGAATCTAAAGAAATCAAGCCTAGTCCCATCTCTCAGGAAGACGTTCCTAGGGTGCCTCCTGGATTCCCAAAAACGGGTATCCTTTCTTCCAGAAGACAAGCAGAAGTGAGTAAAGTCCTGGATCTCTGCTCTTCTAAAGCAGAAAACGATATCCTTAAGATTTGCCATGTCTGTCCTAGGATCTATGACATCCTGCATTCAAATAGTCCCATGGGCTTAGGCTCACCAAAGGACCCTTCAATTCTACATCCCGTCTCGCTGGAACAGATCCCCGAGTATTTAAACAAAACAAATTCCCCTGCATACACAGTTACAAACCTCCATAAACTGGTGTTTCAGATCAGTAAATCTAAAGAAAGGAATGCTGTGGCTTCAGTCTCCACTAACTTCTATAAGGATGCCAACAAAAGAGGATGGCGGGCTATGATCTCCCAGGTCTCCTAACAGGAAATCTGGTCACATGAGATAAGCAGCCAATCCTCAAATTTCAGGGAGCTAAAAGTGGTGGAAAAAACCCTCAGAGCAGCAGTATCCCTAATCCAGGAAAAACATGTAACAGTTTTTTTCAACAACATGACAACAGTGGCTCACCTTCATCACCAGTGGAGCACAAAATACAAGAATTTGAGGGAATTGCAGCAAGAACCTTTACCTGGGCAGAACAACATCTTCTGTCCCTATCGGCTCTTCATCTAAAAAGCTCCACCAACATATGGGCAGACTTCCTGAGCAGGAAAGATCTACATCCAGACTAGTGGAATCTGAAAAAGACAGTTTGCACTCTGATAATGCTAAAGTATGGAAACCACGAATGTGTGAACATGGACCTGCATTACTGCTAAGGAAAATCTAAGAAAAATGAGATATTTAGCATATACAAATGGCCATTTGTATATCTGCCTAGTTGCCACGTCACGGCATATCTCGTAACTAGGTACCTACACTATGCTGAAGCCTTTCTCTGGGTTAAGTGTAGCAGCATAGTGTAGGTACCTAGTTACGAGATATGCCGTGACGTGGCAACTGGGCAGATATACAAATGGCCATTTATATATGCTAAATATCTCATTTTTCTTAGATTTTCCTTAGCAGTAATGCAGGTCCATGTTCACACATTCATGGTTTCCATACTTTAGCATTATCAGAGTGCAAACTGTCTTTTTTATTTTTCTAGTGGAATCTGAAGACCAAAATTTTTTTTTTTTAGATGATAATCTGCTTCTGGCTGTAGGCTTATTTGCAAACAACCAGAATACAAATGTAGATCTATTTACTCCCTGAATCCGTATAACATGTGTACAGCTATGTATGCATTCACTCACCCATGAAATTCCAGGCTGGCCTATGCTTCCCCCCACCCCCTCCAATTCCCATGCTGCCAAAACAATTCAAAAGATCAGGATGGAAATTAGAAATACAATTCTCATAGCACCCTTCTGGCAAAAGAGGGGTTGGTTTGGGACTCTAAAACATGCTGAAATCAGAGGATCCCATCATCCTCCCTCCTTCTACATGAAGCACCATTTTTCCATGCTGCACCAGAAAGTTGCTGCCTTGCTCCTGAAGTCGAAATACTGAAAGCAAGAGGTCTGTCACATAGGGTCAAAATTTATCCTTCAGAAATGTAGGAAGCAGGTAACAAATTCTATCATCATGAAAGTATAGAAAACCTTCAGCTCCTGGTGTGGACCTACTCCTCCAGACCCTTTCCATCCAGATATCCCCAAAATCTTGGAATTTTAACAGGATGGTTTAGAAAGAGGGTTGAGACTCAGTACCCTCAAGGTTTAAGTATCAGCCTTAAATTCATTTTTTTGACCAGGACCAAGCAAACCTTCGGTGGATAAAAAGGTTCATGACTGCTGTGGAGACACGGGGCTCAGTGGGTGCTCTCGTCCTCTGGCCCAGCTGCCTTTAGAAAGACAGCGTGGCTTAGGGCTCATCCCAACTGAATGCCGACCTCCTTAACCGTGGGCAGAACACTACTCAGGCAACACAGGGTGAGGGAACCACAATAATTAGACTTTATTGGATCCCCAACCAAGTAACAGCACATATAACATAACCAGCAAAACACACAAATGTAACAGGCAACAGAGTCTCACCCTTCCGCTGGCTCACCAGGGATTTAGAATGTCCATGCCTCAGAGGTTCCAGGGCTAATTACTCCAATCCAGCAGCACCCCGCTTTCGGCGGGCACCCATCGAGACTGGAATAATGCCAGATTTAGGAAGCTGGCTGAGGTCTGCAAAGTCTGTACCAGGTGACCAATTGTCCCAACCTGGGTTTCCTTCTTAAGTAGTCTCTGGTATGATAGAATCCTGGTAGCCGGAGTCGAAATCCCTAGACTGATGGATATGGTCTCCAATCGGAACCGGAGTCCCTAGATTGAAGCCACAAGGTATCCTAATCCTCTAGCCAACTCCTAAGAGGAGGATCATGCACATCCATCAACAACAACAACCTGGTGACTTAAAGAAATTCACTTTTATAGCCACAGCCTTCCACTTGGATACACTGCGTCCTCATCGGATTGGTTGGACAAGATTGCTTCTCCCATTGGATGAATTTCAAGCTGCATGGATAATGTTCATTTAAATGATGTGGGTAGGGAGACTGAGGATATCTACATGGAGCCTGCAAGTCACCAACTAGACAATGGCTACTAAGATAATTACATTAGCAATACACAAATACCTTACAATGATTACTGGAAGGGTCTGGAGAAACAATAGCTAAGCAAACATGAGGTAATACACAAAAGAACAATACGTCTGGCTGAATGTTAACAAACTTTAACCCATGAGAGTCCATGTTGTCACAACTGCCACATCTGAGGTTCCCCCAAGAAGATCTAACACATTTCCCCATGGGATCTTAAGATTGTCCTTAAAAGTCTGACCATGCGTTCCTTTGAACCCTTAACGTCTTATTGGCTTGAGCAAGCTTTCCTGGAAGGCAGCGTTCCTGGTAGCAATAACATCGGTATGGAGAGTTAGGGCACCGTCACACTTTAGCGACACTCCAGCGTCGCTACATGGTTGCTGGTGAGCTGTCAATCGGGCAGATCTCACCAGTGACCAGCCCCCAGCCAGCAGCGACGCGTGTAAGCGATGTTGCGCTTAGTAACTAAGGTAAATATCTGGTAACCAAGCGCTTGCTTACCCGATATTTACCTTGGTTACCAGCGCACACCGCTTAGCGCTGGCTCCCTGGACTCGTAGCCAGAGAACACATCGGGTTAATAAGCAAACCGCTTTGCTTATTTATCCGATGTGTACTCTGGCTACGTGTGCAGGCAGCCGACACTGGCAGCGTGAGAGCGGCGGACGCTAGTAACCAAGGTAAATATCGGGTAACCAAGCAAAGCACTTCACTTGGTTACCCGATATTTACCTTGGTTACAGCTTACCGCAGGCTGCACATTCAGATCGTTGCTCTCTCGCTGTCAAACACAGCGATGTGTGCTTACCAGCGGGAGAGCAACGTCCATAAAATGAACCAGCACTGTGTAACGATCAGCGATTTCACAGCAGGGGCCAGATCGCTGCTCAGTGTCACACACAGCGAGATCGCTAATGAGGTCACTGGTGCGTCACAAAAACTGTGACTCAGCAGCGATCTCGCTATGTGAGAAGTACCCCTTAGTTAGTGAGTTGCAGGCTCTATTCATCCCTATCTTAGAACTCTGGTTGATAGGATTGTGCTTCGTCTGTATCAATCCTTTCTACCAACGGTATCATCTGAATTTTACATATCTCAGGAGATAATTCTCCCATCTTTTTACCAGAACCTGAAGAACGATAAAGGGATGGGATTTCATTCACTGGATGTGCACAAATCATCCTTCAATATCGCCAGCAGACACAACTCTGGAGAGCAATGACAGGAAAATTTCTTATTTATCAATCAAGGTGGCTGGAGACATCTGCTCTCGTTGAAGATTTAACTCTCATATATGAGGAGACAAGTCAATCACCTTCAAGGATCAATATGCAAGAGTGTCTGCCCCTCCCAGGATTACATCTGCTTTTATAATATTACATTCAAAGGAACAACTGCAAAAAAATCACATAGCATAAGAGCCTTGAAACACAAGTCTCGTAATTTCCATGCTCATCAGATAACGGAACTTGTACTTTACAATAATCTGTTGCTTGTCCTTGAATAAATCTTTCTGACTCCCACTATATTGTCCAGAGAGAAGCATAAATAAATCACTAGATACAAAATAATGAATACAGACAATTTATAACTACTTTAATATTTACCTAATTAAATATATATATATGACTAAACTTCCTTTAACAGCTGATAGTAATCAATATTTCAGACAAAACAAGGGGAAGTAAGCTTCCAGAAGTACCATAGCTAAGTGGATAAAAAGTTCTGACGCCTACAGAGAATTTAAGAACACACTCCACAAGAGCTATGTCTCCTGGGTCTAGAGAGCAAACACCTGCATTGAACAAATCTGCAGAGCCTCCACTTGGTCCTCGGTTCAGATTTGTTCTAGACATTATAGGCTAGACGTAATGGAGATCTAGCTTTTGGAAGGAAAGTTCTTCAGGCAATCGTCCCTCCCCAGTTTAATTTCTTTGGTATTCCTCCTTTGTGCTGTCGCAGAGGATGAGGGGAGAAAGTGGAATTAGACTTACTGGTAATTCCCTTTCTAGTAACTCTTCACGACAGTATGGGTGTTTCTCACCCTTCTGTTATTGTATATTACTTATTCCTTGGTGTACATAAAACCCCTTGAGCCATTCATTCTGTATGGTTCTCGCAGAAAAACACGGAGTATTGGACGTGGGAAGGTGTCCCAAATAGGGTGGGGAGACTACCTCATTTGTACTAAAAATTGTGAATTTTTCTAAAAATTTGCCACAGTTCCTTTATTTTCATAAATTTATTTCATACATTTTCCCTACCTAAATTTTTCACCAACGTATAGTGCAATGTTCGATTCACTGGGATATGTTGAAGCGTTACAGAGTTGTTACCACAAAGTGACCTAGTTCAGATTTGAAAAATTTGGCCTGGTCAGGAAGGTGAAAACAGGCTTTGACCAAAAGGGGTTCATTTCCACAACCAAATTGATTCTTCTTTAAAATTACACATTCCAGTACAGGAAAAATTTACAGACAAAGAAGTTAGCAATTATTTTTTTCACTTTTTTACTCTCTCAAACGCCTTCCCATGCTGCATTTTCATTTAAATTTTCATTAAACTGATGCATTTCACTTAAAATAAGCCCCAGAGGCAGATTCTCATAGAGATTGGAATTCGACCCATAGCCTGGAACAGCTCCTCTACATAATGAGAAATATGTTCATTTCTCTGGAATAAGACATTGGAAAGCAGGTATCAAGGTATCATTTTATTCAGCTTCCAATGATCCACATATTCATATAGACGGCTTAGGAGGGTTCATCCTAATGACAGGATTCCCTTTAACCCCTTCAGCCCCAAGCCTATTTTGACCCTAAAGACCAGGCCATTTTTTGCAATTCTGACCAGTGTCACTTTATGAGGTTATAACTCTGGAACGCTTCAGCGGATCCCGGTGATTCTGAGATTGTTTTTTCGTGATATATTGGGCTTCATGTTAGTGGTAAATTTAGGCCGATATTTTTTGCATTTCTTTGTGAAAAAAACGGAAATTTCGCGAAAATTTTGAAAATTTTGTAATTTTCAAACTTTGAATTTTTATGCTCTAAAACCAACGAGACATATGACACAAAATAATTAATAAATAACATTTCCCACATGTCTATTTTACATCAGAACAATTTTTGAAAAAAAAAAAAAAAAATCTAAGGAAGTTATAGGGGTTCAAAGTTTATGAGCAATTTCTCATTTTTACAACAAAATTTACAAAGCCACTTTTTTTAGGGACCACATCACATTTGATGCAATTTTAAAAGGTCTACATGACACAGAACACCCAAAAGTGACACCATTCCAAAAACGGCACCCCTCAGGCTACTCAAAACCACATTCAAGAAGGTTATTAACCCTTCAGGTGCTTCACAGTAACTAAAGTAATGTGGAAGGAAAAAATGAACATTTTACTTTTTGCAACAAAAATGTTAATTTAGCCTCAAATATTGCATATTCACAAGGGTAGCAGGATTAAATGAACCCCCAAACTTTGTTGGGCAATTTCTACTGAACACGCAGATACCTCATATGTGGCGAAAAAACACTGTTTGGGCGCACGGCAGGACTCGGAAGGGAAGGAGCGCCATTTGACTTTTTTGAACAGAAAATTAGCTGGAATCGTTAGCCGCACCATGTTGCGTTTGGAGAGCCCCTGAGGTGCCGAAACAGTGGAGCTCCCCCACATGTGACCCCATTTTGGAAACTAGACCCCTCATGGAATTTATCTAGATGTTTATTGAGCACTTTGAGCCTCTGGGGGCTTCACAAAAGTTAATAGAGTTGAGCCGTGAAAATAAACTTTTTTACCACAAAATTGTTACTTCAACCAGGTAGCTTTTTTTTTCACAAGGGTATCAGGAAAAATTGCACCATAAAATGTATTGTGCAATTTCTCCTGAGTACGCAGATACCTCATATGTGGTGGAACTCAAATGTTTGGGCGCACAGCAGGGCTCGGAAGGCAAGGAGCGTCATTTGACGTTTCAAACGCAAAATTGTCTGGGATAATTAGCGTATTCCATGCTGTTTGGAGACCCCCTGAGGTGCCGAAACAGTGGAGCTCCCCCACATGTGACCCCATTTTGGAAACTAGACCCCCATGGCATAGAAAAAAAAAACAGCGGAAGATGGGGGGGGGTGGCAGATGGGGCGGCAGCAGATGGGGGGGCAGCGGCATATAAAGGGAGCATCTGTGATTGTGAGACGGCGGCTGGAATAGGGTGGGGGCGGATGGGAGAGGGCGCAGTGGATGCAGGAGCGGCAGAGGATGGGGGGAGGGAGCGGGGGGGAGGGAGCGGGTGGGGGGGATGGGTGGGAAGGGAAGGGGAGTGGGAGGTGAGATTGGGAATAGTTACCCTACAGGATGGATCTAGGCAGCTGGATCACAGGAGATGAAGGAGGCAGCAGATCGGGGAGGGTGAGAGGTGGGGGAGGGAGCGCAGCGCAGATCACGGAGGAGACAGGTGAGCAGAGCACAGATCACGGAGGAGACAGGTGAGCAGAGCACAGATCACGGGGGTGAGAGGTGAGGGAGAGCGGACAGCAGATCACGGGGGTGACAGGTGAGGGAGCACAGATCACGGAGTGACAGGTGAGGGAGCACAGATCACGGGGGTGAGAGAGCGCAGATCACGGGGGAGACAGGTGAGCAGAGCGCAGATCACGGGGGTGAGAGGTGGAGGGAGAGTGGACAGCAGATCACGGGGGTGACGGGAGGGAGCACAGATCACGGCGGTGACAGGGGAGGGAGCACAGATCACGGCGGTGACAGGGGAGGGAGCGCACATCACGGCGGTGACAGGGGAGGGAGCGCACATCACGGCGGTGACAGGGGAGGGAGCGCACATCACGGCGGTGACAGAGGAGGGAGCGCACATCACGGCGGTGACGGGAGGGAGCGCACATCACGGCGGTGACAGGGGAGGGAGCGCACATCACGGCGGTGACAGGGGAGGGAGCGCACATCACGGCGGTGACAGGGGAGGGGGCGGGTAGCTGACCACGGGGGTGAGAGGTGGGGGGAGCGTGCAGCACATCACGGAGGGGAGGGGGCGAGCAGCACATCACGGAGGGGAGGGGGCGAGCAGCACATCACGGAGGGGAGGGGGCGAGCAGCACATCACGGAGGGGAGGGGGCGAGCAGCACATCACGGAGGGGAGGGGGCGGGCACCGATCACGAGGGGGAGGGGCCGGGCAGCAGATCGGAGGGAGCGGTGGCACTATGACAGATGGAGGAGGACAGGGTGCACGATCCCTGTCCTCCTCCATCTGTCATAGTGCCACCGCTCCCTCCGATCTGCTGCACGGAGGTGAGGGGCCGGGGAGCAGATTGGGGGGAGCGGTGGCACTGTGGCAGATGGAGGGCGGCGGCGGCAGCGGATCGGGAGGGGTGGGGGTGCGGGCAGTTGATCGGGGAGACAGGTAGCAGATCGCGGAGGGCAGCGGCGGATCGGGACGCTTTTCGTACAGTGCAATGGCAGCGCGGCAACTTCCGGGTCCCATGCTCCGGTCTCATAACAGCATGGGACCGGAGCTTGTCGCCCTCCCATTGCACTGTGTACACTCACTGTGCTCACTGTGCTGGCGTGCTGCAGGGACAAGTGAAGCTGATGGGGGCGGTCACCGGCAACAGGTCCACTGTGATTGGAGAAATCGGTCACAAGGCCGATCTCTCCAATCAGAGCATTGGAGCTGGGGGAGGGTGATCCAGTGAGGTCACCCAGCTCCAGCCAATGGCCAGTGCTATAGCTGCACTGGCCAGGGCTGGATTTCAATGTTTCAGTTATTTTAAATGGCTGGAACATTACAGTGGCTGTGATTGGTTGAGCGGCGTTCGTCAGCCAATCACAGCCTCCGTAGGTCCGGGGAGGAGGCACCACCCCTCCTAAGGTCAGGAACAGGTCCCCTCCTCCCCGAATCTGCGGTTTTTGTTAACATATTGCAGTCACCGGAGGCTCCGGTGCCGCGATTCCGCCATGACGGAAAGATCCGTCCTTGGTCGTTAAGGCCCGGGGCACAAGGACGGATCTTTCCGTCCATGGTCGTGAAGGGGTTAATGGAGTACTCCCAACATCAACTTTTATAGCATATTTACAGAATTTACCCTAAATTGTATGTATGTTTGAAACATCGTACTTTGTGTGGTGGCTACCATACAATTCAATTCATTTTCCCAGACAATTTTGGGGTTACCCAACCCCTGGTACTCTAATCATTCAGAATTTTAAACCACAAATGTATTTGTACATCGTGATCGAGTTGCTCTGAAGTTGCTTTTTTTTCCCTTTCATATTTGCTACATATGCAAGGAAAATCTAATTTGCGGCAAAAGTGTACTAACTTGCATAAATCCTGTAGGTTACCATTGTACAAAAAATAAATCTGAACAGTAAATGTTTGTTTTATGCACCAACTCTGAAAAAAGTTTTACTGATATTTACCTGTCCTATGGTTGAAAAAAGACACTTTTCACATCCTTTGGACCTATAAGAAAATTGTTTTTTCTGCAAATAACAAAGCTATTTATTTAGTACTGTAAAAGCAATGTAAGGGAAGACTTACTTAAAGGGAACCTGACAGGTGTAATATGCACCCAGAACCACGAGCAGTTCTGGGTGCATATTGCTAATCCCTGCCTAACCGTCCCTGTATACACTAGCATAGATAAAGGGATCTTTAGAAAAAGTATTTCTAAAGATCTTTTACCGTCTGCTAATGAGCGAGGGCACTAGTCCCAAGAGCGTTAGGTCCCCGGTCTGTCGCCCCCTCATTAGCATGTTAGTACTTTTTACACTCTGTACTTGTATAAATTCTGTCTGAGTGGTTCATGCAGCTGTATATGAATCCCGTATTATATTGATGGCTGGTCCATATATGACCAGCTCCCCCCCCCCATTCACCTTTTGTGCCTCCCCCATTGACTGTAAGCTTACGAGCAAGGCCCTCACTCTTAGTATGTGTTGAATTTTGTTATTCTGTAATGCCTCTTATAGTCTGTATATCTCCCCTCTGAATTGTAAAGCGCCACGGAATATGTTTGCACAATATAAATAAAAACTGTTGTTATTATTACAGTTATTATTAGACATCTGATTACTTTTCTTTTTTTTATTAATAAAGGCTACATCTATAGAGTCATCTACAAAAGGAGAAACTATTCCTCATGATGATAAGACTAAACTGTTAAAGGCAGCATTTTTACAGTTTTGTAGGTAAGAAATATATATGCATAAAACAATTTCAATCAGGTCAGTCACCCTCAAAATGCTAATTACACCGCTCATAAAGGTACTTGGGAGCGTTAGACCCGATAAAAATTATATCTGTTGAATAGCTTCCTGTACTGTAGTTTAGTTGCCAGAAAAACATGATTTATGCACTTTGAATCGTATTTTTTTGCACCATTCAGGATAAAGACTATGCAAATTTTTGCAAAAATATTTTAAATCTTTATTTTTTTTGTTGTCAAAACACTTAGACACACAAGAAAAAATAACATCGACGTGTATTCATAAAAAAGCACATTGGCAGATGTCTTGGATCAGAAATCCTAATAAAAATCCAGAGAGGAAGGGTGTAAATTACAGGTCAATCAAAATAATAATCCACATTAGCGTTCACTAAAAACAAAAAAAACTACCATATTTTTTTTTTCTTTATAAAATGCATCTTATTATAAGACATACCCCAAATTTAGAAAAAAAAAAAAAAGTGAAAAAAATGGGGTCCGTCTTGTAATCTGGTGGTCTCTTTACCAGGGGGCGGCAGCGGTGGTAGAGCAGGGTCACCGGAGGCAGGGCGGTGCGGCCGGCAGTTGTCCCAGATGCTATGAGGTAGGCAACTTTCTGGAAACTGAAGGGGTGCGGTGAGACCGGAGCATCCTGAAGATGTCGGCAATGCGGGCTTCAAAGAAATGGCGCCCGGAGTAGGTGCGTGTACAGATTGAGCAATCAGATCAATGACTAGCAGAGATGTCATCTGTGCACGCGCTACCTCCGGGTGCCATTTTCATTAAGTCCACTGCAAAGAGATCAATGGGCTAGATGCAGCGCATGCGCAGATGAGATCTTGAGCCAAGCGCTCCATCTGTGCATGCACCAACTTCGGGAACCATTATTTGAAGCCTGTACCGCCGACATCTTCAGCATGCCCCCTGCCTTACCGCTCGCAGCACAGGTGCACATAGCACCCCCCCGGCCCCAGCGCAGTGCCCGCAGCCCCCAGCTACCCCCTATCCACCACCTCCCGGTAAGGTGCAGTTGGTTTATAAGACGCACCCCTCATTGTCCTCCCAAATTTTTGGGAGATAAAGTGCGTCTTATATTCCGAAAAATATGGTATATGGTTGTGCTGATGGTAAAAAAAACCCTAATTTTTTATGTATATAAGTGACCTATTGTTACTGGTGCTATAACAGGTATATATACGTTAGCGTTTCAGCAGCCAAATTATGTCTTATATTTGTAAACAAGGAATTCTTGAGAAGTTGGACACATCTTTCACCAACTGCAAATACAAAAAACTAGGTGCTCGTAGATATATTTGAGATAGCAGTAGGAAATGTATTCCAAAGGTGAGTGTATGTTTCAGTCGTAATCATTAGAAGGAAAAACAGGGAGGGAAACCAATCCAGCACCGTTGTCTTTAAAAATCTTGAAGCTTATTGGGTCACATTAAAAAATGTTAGTGGATCAACAAAATCTCTCCATATCCACGCCTTACGCGGTTCAGAAAAAAAACTCCTTACTCATACGTAAATACAAAGAAATGAAGTGTATAGTGGCCACTATACACTTCATTTCTTTGTTTTTGCCTATGATTAAGGAGTTTTTTCTCTGAAACACGTAAGGCGTGGAAAGGCATATGGAGAGATTTTGTTGATACACTAACTTTTTTTAATGTGGCCCAATAAACTTAAAGATTTTTAAAGACAACGGTGCTGGATTGGTTTCCCTACCTGTTTTTCCTTCTAATGATTATGTCAGCTGTGGATGCCAACCACGGATACCTTGCACCGACCCAAATGGAATTCTATGCAGAGGAGTGGTGAGCTGGAACTTGTTTTTTTTGTTACTTTTACTTAGTATGTTTCAGGCATTGACTCTGACCTTCATCAGGTACACATATGGTTTTTGCAGAGAGACATGGTTCAAGCTGTGCTTGTTCCTTTATGTTGCTTCATATATTGTACTATACTGGCTGTACACTTGGCTGAAACGTATTCAACACATCCAAAAAATGAATTTCCCTCTTGTTTTTTTGTTTTTTTTTAAATATTGGTTAGGCTGAAAAGATTGCACAGAGATTTCTGCTATATAAGGGTTGAAGTTATAGTTTCAGAGAGACATGTATGGCTCCTTCTACTTTATTCAACATCTAGTAACCAAAATTCAACCAAAAAATGCCAGTTATATACAGTTGTGCTCAAAAATTTACATACCCCTGCAGATTTTTTTTTTTTTTTTTTTTTTTAAAGATAATGAATGATGACACAATCTTTTTTTTTTTTTTTCCACTCATGGTTAGTGATTGGGTGAATTGTCAAACTACTGTGTTTTATCTTTTTAAATCATAATGACAACCAAAAACATCCAAATGACCCTGTTCAAAAGTTCACATACCCCAGCTCTTAATACTGTGTATTGCCCCCTCTAACATCAATGTAAGCGTGAAGTCTTTTGTGGTAGTTGTGGATGAGGCTCTTTATTTTCTCAGTAGGTAAAGCTGCCCATTCTTCTTGGCAAAAAGCCTCCAGTTCCTGTAAATTCCTGAGCTTTTTTGCGTGAACTGCGCACTTGAGTTCTCACCAGAGTGGCTCAATAATATTGAGATCAGGAGACTGAGATGGCCACTCCAGAACCTTCACTTTGTTCTATTGTAGGCAATGGCATGTCAACTTGGCCTTGTGTTTTGGATCGTTGTCATGTTGGAATGTCCAAGTACGCCCTATTAACAGATTCTGGGCTGATGAGTGCAAATTTGCCTCCAGTATTTGCTGATAACGTGCTGCATTCATCTTTCCTTCAACTTTTACCAAGTTTCCTGAGCCTTTGTAGCTCACACATCCCCACATCATGAGTGATCCACCTCTATGCTTTACAGTAGGAATGGTGTTCCTTTCATTATAGGCCTTGTTGAAAACTCTCCAAATGTAACGTTTATGGCTGTGGCCAAAAAGTTCAATTTTGGTCTCATCACTCCAAATTACCTTGTTTCAGAAGTTTGGAGGCTTGTGTTTTGTGCTTTTTGGCGTATTGTAGGTGATATGCTTTGTGGTATTTGCGCAGTAATGGCTTAGCGGGTGTTCTATACCATCGCGAGAGGATTTTATAATTTAAGTTCTTGCATTCTACATGAAATGGTGTTTTTTTGTGTTAATTTAAATTTCTTGAGCCACTGCTCTTTGGAGAAAGTCCGTCTCAAGTCTGACTGCCATTGCCCTACGTAGTTAGGTAGATGCCCTCCCGCCTCCTCAGACACCATTATATTGTAGATTACCGAGACTGTATGAGCAGGTGTATCCCGGAGGAAACATAACCTTTCAAAGGGAGTCAATTCTCTCTCCATCTCAAATCCCGGAGCCAGAGAGTCCACGAAGCTACGCAAATGTAGTCACTGGAACCAATGACTTGGTTCTTTTTGCCGATAGCCGCAGGGATACCAAAGATCTACAGCCATGTTGGGTAATTACATCTCTAACCTGTGGGATCCCTCCCGGAGACACCGAATCAGGGTGGGGTGGGGTTTGTGTAGCCAACATGGGAACCTAGGGTTGTCCACTAGTGGTGTCATAGGCCCCGGCTCCCACGTCAGCCTGAACTGCCTGTTGGCGCTCCTCCACGCAGAAGCTAGGGACAAAAGAATAGGGGAGATTCCCAAGGTCTCCAGATTGACTCTAGGTGGCATCCAAAAGATTCCATGTGTCATGATCGAGGACAAGTCATAATCAATCTCCACCCACAGTTTTTATCTTATGTAGAAGATCCAATATGCAATTGCCCACAGTAGCTGCGTGATATGCCTTAAAGTCAGGCAGCCCCGTCTCCCCATCCCAGCGTGACTTGCTCAATATGGAATGTTTCAACCGAGGTTTAGTACCATGCCATACAAAATTTCTCACAGTCTTTTTTTTTTTAGTTTTAAGAAAAAAGGTTTCTCCAATATTTAGTGGCATGATCTGAAACCTGTATAGTATTTTGGAGACAGGGAGATTATACCAAGCTGTGAGGTCTCTTTGTATGTAATTTAAAAGGTCTGGAAAGTTGTAGTCATACAAATTTTTATGATTAGAGGGAATCCTAATCCCCAGATATTTAATGTAGTTACTACTCCATTTAAAGGGGAATGAGGGTTTAAGGGTAGCAACCTCTATAGATGGTAGTGACACGTTCAAGATCTCTGTTTTTTGTAGGTTAACTTTAAAATTGGAAAGTTTACCAAAAGTCTCAAACTCCTGCAAAAAGGCGGGTAAGCTGATTCTTCGTTTTGTCATATACATCACGAGGTCGTCTGCGAAGAGTGAAAGTTTGAGACGTTGGTCCTATCTGTATCCCCTTCACTGAAGGGTTTTTCCTAAGCGCATTGGCCAGGGATTCCATTACTAAAATGTAGAAGTATGGGGATAAGGGACACCCCTGTCTGGTGCCGTTTCTGATATTAAATGCGGCTTACAAACGTCCATTTTATACCCACTTGTGTAGTTGGGTCATGATATAGGGCCTTTACCCATTGTATTAGGCGTGGGCGGATACCAATTGCCTGAAGGAGGCTTCTAGAAAACCAGAATGGACTCTCTCAAATGCTTTTTCAGCATTGACTGTCAAGAGGCACATTGGGATTTGACGCTGTCGAGCCTGGGTTACCAAGGATAGAGTTCTGATTGTATTATCACGCGCCTCCCTGCCTGGTACAAACCCCACCTGATCTTTCTGTATCAACTTGGGGATAAAAGGGCCTAATCTTAATGCTATCATTTTAGAGTATAGTTTAATATCCATATTTATTAATGAGATAGGTCTATAGCTTGAACAAATTAATGGGCCTCTACCAAAGTTTGAGGATAACGGTTATTCGGGCTTGGAGTGTGTGTTTAGGGAATTGATAAGTGTTAGATATAGAGTTGAAGGCTTTCAACATTATAGGACCACAGGCCTCCCCACAGGTTTTGTAGAACCGAGGGGTTAACCCATCTGGGCCAGGGCTTTTTCCAATTTTAAGGTTTTTAATGCCATTTTTAAGCTCTGTGTCTGAAAAATCTTCGTCTAGTTCCTCTGTCTCAAATTCCTTAAGGGAGTTTGGTGCATATTTGTTTAGATATTCTAAAATGTTATGATGCATCGTGTCAGGTAATGAAGTGTGTTGAGTCGGGATGTTGTATAATTTTGCATAGTAGGTTCTGAATTCTTCTAATATGTCTGAGGTGGAGTGGATCCGAGTCCCTGCCTGTGAGTTTATCGTGAGGACCTGAGGTTTGTGCATGTCTGGGATGTAGGGTTCTGGCCAGCAATCTTCCACACTTATTACCGAACTCGAAGATATTCCTACGAAATTTATCTCTGGCGCATAGCGATTTTCGGTCAAGAATAGATAAGATTTGATGGTGGATGTTAGATATTTCTGTTTTAAGGATATCACTGGATCTGGACTTATTTATCATTTCTTTTTGGCACAACTTCAACAACCATTCTTTTAGTTCCCTTGTGCTTTCTTTTTTGAGTCTGGATCCATGAGATATGCAGACCCCCCCCCGAATCATGCATTTTAATGCCTCCCATTTGAGCGAGTCCAGTGTAGGGTCTGTCACATGATCTATTTTAAAGTTTGTAATAACTTTGTGAATATCCTCTAGGCACTGTTCATTTTTAAGCAAATTATCATTGAGTCTCCAGGTGTGTCCCACTCCTCCTCTATCTCTTACTCCAATCTCCCCATATACTGGTGCATGATTTGACCAAAGAAAGAGCAGCCCAGGGATTTGTTTAGAAAGTCATGAGATATAAAAATGTGGTCTAATATAGCTGTTATGCACTGTTGAGTGAAAGCTGTAGTCTCTGACTCCGGGATGTAAGACCCTCCAGGGATCCATTAATCTGAAAGACATCAGTTCTATTTTCAATCTACGTAGTGCCGAGAAGGGGTTTGCGGACCTACCAGAGGATGAATCCAGGGCTGGATCCAGAATGAGGTTGAAATCTCCTCCCAAGATGATATGAGTATCCGCCCGCGAACTGTGCTAGCTTCTCCAATATCTCCAACCCAAAAGTTGCATGGCCCTGATTGGGAAAATAGCCTAACACTATTGCTAATGTCTATGTGCCCATGTTGCATAGTGTCCATGCAGAAAATTCTGCAGCGGTTTGACAGCACGTGTGAGCTTCAAATCGCTGCAGAAACACTGTGTAATGGATGCAGTGTATCTGCAGAATAGATGCCGATTTCATGCGCTCTGAAGGCTGCTTCTCCCATAGACCGAGCTGGAGCAGCTTCCAAAGCGCACGAACTAAGTGACATGTTGCTTTTTTGAGCACAGCGATTTGGATCAAAATTTCAGCATGCAAATCGCTGTGCTCTCAAACGCAACGTGCGCATGGATTATGCACAATCTTCATAGATTGTGTTGGGGATGCAGGACGCATGCAGTTATGCTGCAGTGCAATACGCAGCGTAACTGCACACAAATACGCACATAGCCTAAGTGTTGTTCAGGAAAGATATTTTAAGAAACAGCCAGTGTCCATCCGACCCATCGAGCGTATCAAGGACTTACGGTTGGAATGTTTTGTGAAAGGCTATGGATACCCCGCATACCTTCCGGCTAGGGTGAGGACACTGAAACCATATCGAGAAATTTTTGGTTTTACATTTAGGTGTGTTAGGGGCTATGAAATGTGTCTCTTAAAAGAGGGCTATTTTAACTCCCTTCCTATGCAGGCGATACAAAATCTGACTCCTTTTTTCAGGCTTATTCATACCTTTAGTGTTGTAGGTACAAAAGGTTTGGTGTGACATCACAAAGGAGAAGATATACTACAAAAAAAAGGTAAAGAAGAAGCAGGTAAACTAAGTAGGACAAACAAGCGATCCTATAGCTCTTATGTGTCTAGCAGACTATTGTCTAGTGTGGCACTTTGCAACGTCCCTAAGAGAGGCACGAGGAAACTTTTGGCACATCAAGAGCTCCCCTGTCCCCGCGACACAACCCCATATTAAATATGGTCTGTATCCCACTCCCTCCCCCCCCCCACAGGTGGTCTAATGGGGCGTTTTCTAATAACCTTGAACAAATTTTACATATAAAGCATGAGACATGTAGCGTCCAACGTATAAAATGTTAAAAAACCAGAGATCAATATCAATAAATAAAGAAATGAGGGGAGGGAGCAAAGAGGACAGAGAGATAGCAGAGTATAAAGGTGGGATTGAGGTGGAGATATAGGTAAGATTTAGATGATTGGAGAAGGGAAAATGTAGAGAGGGATGTGGAGGAGAGAGGCCGAAAAGAAAAAAAATGGAGGTTTGAGTGATAAGATGTAGGGGGTGTGTGTAGGAGTAGGAGGTGCGGACCAAGTGATGAGGGGGGTGGGAGGAGTGGGGGGCGGTGTGAGGTGAGTGGATCTCTGTGGTGAAAAGAGAGGAGATAAAGGGGGTAGAGAAAGGTGAGAGGGATACGGAGAAGAGGGTAGATGGCGAGGATGTAGAGAGGAGATAAGAAAGAAAGCGGAGGGGTGATTAGAGAAAAGGTGAGGGAGGAAAGAGAAGGAGAGATAATGATATAGTTATGCTCTGTAAACTGATAAACAATTAAGAATAATCAACATATGTCTCATCTCCGGGAAACACACTGGAGGCCGTGATGCCTCTCTGTTTATGGATTATTCCAGCAAATCTCCATTCCTCCAGATGGTCAGCAACGATAAATGGTGTACATTTCGAGGGGATCCCTCATCTCATCAGTTCTGGACTTGGCGCCATTGCTCTCTTGGTGGTAAAGGTGTGGGACCTCCCGAAATCGGCCAGTCCAGCAGGGTGATCATAGTCAATTCAAAAGTCCCTAAGAAATTGGGGAGATCTAATAAACTGAGCGCCGCCGACTTCCCATTTTTCTTTGCTATGAGTTGAAAGGGATATCCCCATCTATATGGGATGTCTTTATCTTTGAGGGTCTGGAGTAGTGGTCTTAGGCCATGTGCCCACAAGAGCTTGCTTCTGCGGATTTTGCCGCGGAAAACCTGCGGCTTTATCTGGATTTTCCAGATAAATCCGCAGGTTTTAGCTTCTACAGACACTCCCCATGTTATCCTATGGGACATGTGGAGTGTCTGTGTCCACGTTGCAGAATGTGTGACTGCGGAATATGTTGCGGATATCCCGCAGCCGCACATAACTGCATGTCAATTATTTCTGCGGATTTACCTGCGGATGGTCCCATACTTACCTACCTTGATAGCAGACACTCGGTCACTTTCCCTCGGTGCACAGGAGGCTGAAGCGCGGTGGATCCATGAGCAGGAAGGAGGAGGTGGGCGGGGCCTGCAGAGCTCCGGTCATGTGACAGCCAGAGCTCGTTCAGGCCCGCCCACCTTCTCCTGCACAGTGTAGAGACGCTGACAGACGCCGGAGAGAAGTGCTGTGTGATGGAGGGAAGTATGAACTCCCCCGATCACTGCAGCACATGTTCTGCATTGAGGATGCAGTGCCATGGTACTGTATCCTCAATGCAGAATGCCCGCAGGATATCCGCAGAACATTCCGCAAATAAACCGCAGCATTGAAACAGACAAAGTTGTGCTGCGGTTTTCTGTGAGGTCCTGCGGATATAACCGTAGGACACTTTCCCCCGTGGGCACATAGCCTTAAAGCTTTCAGTAGCTGCAGGGTCCTTCGTGCCAGGTCTGGTTGAGCATTCAAGGGTGTCCCTTTGTATGTGCCCTCACCTTTATCTCTGCAGCTTTTCAATATGTTTTTTTCTTTTATAAAAGTGGATTCAACATATCCGCTTCAGTTAGGCCTCTAATATGCAGATTATTATGGCTGTGACGGTTCTCGATGTCATTTAAGTAGGTCAGGATGTCCTGTATCTGCACGGTTGAGATTAATCTATGTGATTTCCAATCCTCCTCCTCCTCCTGCTCTTGCACTTGGCCTGGATTACTTTTGTCTCCTCTGTTTGCGGGTGGTACCAGCCGGGGGGGGGTCTCTGTTCTTTGGCTGGGGAATGCTGCTGTGGTGGAGATATGGGCTGCTCCCCAGATATTACAGACCTATTCCCTGTGTCCGCGACAGTTTGGATTGGTGTAGGTGAGCTGAGGCCTTGTTCTGCTTGCAGCCCGCCTGTGGAGCATCGCTGTGGTTGATGAAAGGATTCCTCAGCGTCCCCACTCACAGGACTCTGCTGGGCTGCGTTGTGACCGGAATCTGACCTGCTCACTTCTGCTTCTGGGTGCCGTGAGGTCGCTCCGCTGCAGGGCTGGTGAGCGCTCTTTCCTGCTTCTGCCGGCGCCATCTTAGGTGGTGTAGCGGTGTCTGGCAGCGCTGCTGAAGCCCCGAAAAAGCGGGCTATATCAGCTCCTTCTGCGCGTTCGTCGCCCGCCCCCTGATGGGGACCAGAGACCTGGGGAGTTTAAGTTCGGGGTTCTGTCACGGGTTTGCGGAAGCTCCGTCTTCTCACTCCTTATCCCACCATCGGCTAGCTCCGCCCCCCATAGACTATGTTTTGAGGGGAAATTTTAACCCTACACTTTACAATTATTTGCCAAAAAACCTGTCTCCATTAAAGTCAAAGCTGGGAGCCACAATGCAGCCAGAACTTCAGAAGAATGCGCAGCCACACCCTTGAATGAAATGTTGGTATGTTACAATGCAGCCAGGGAAAGACATGGACGGACAGAGACTGGGCGAGAGGCGGACAGGCAGAGACTGGGCGAGAGGCGGACAGGCAGAGACTGGGCGAGAGGCAGACAGGCAGAGACTGGGCGAGAGCCGGACAGGCAGAGACTGGGCGAGAGGCGGACAGGCAGAGACTGGGCGAGAGGCGGACAGGCAGAGACTGGGCGAGAGACAGCTACTATCCTGGGCAACACCAGGTACTACAGCTAGTGGTTAATAAAGATAGCAACAAGAGCAGATATGTATCAATGTATGCATAAGTAAAATATTTATGATGTGAACTAAGTGGCATTAAAGTAAGAAATTATGCGTGATTGTGAGCGGTGCAAATGATATATGAAGAAAGGGTATAATGCACGCTCACGTGACCTGATTTGGGCTTCAGATAACACACCCCAGCATGAGCCGCGGCTGCTAATAGTCGACTCATGCTCGCTTTACTACCTGCTCTTATGCGATTGGCTATTGATCCTTTCTTAAGGTGCCCTCCTCTGCTCTGATCTTGAGACTATTGCAGTATTGGTATTTACCATATATAGTGTCAAGTGGATCATACACTGCCTTAATCAGCATTTTATTTGCTGCTATTTTATTTTCCTGTATGCAATGTACTGTCGTACAGTCCAAATCTTCTGCTGTTCTTGAATTGTTAGCCCATTTTTAGTCTCTTATTGTTATGTTCAATAAAGATTTACCTTCATTTAACTTGGCATTTGTTGTCCTTTTTAATTATTGATTTATTGACCATCCAGTCCATGTGGTCAAGCAGAAAAACGTCCTCATGGACAATAGGATCCTACTGATCAGCAAATCGTCATACATTGTGAGGTCCTTTCACTTTATTCATGCATTATAAGCTTTATATACTGACTGATCAGGTTTTTCGACTTCAGTGTTTAAATGAACAGTTCTACAATGATAAAAATTACCGTATTTTTCACATTATAAGACGCACTTTTGTTCCCCCAAATTTTGGAGGGAAGTAGGGGGTGCGTCTTATAATCCGAATATACAGATTATTTACTGCAGGGCCCAGAGGAGGTGGGGGCAGCTCTGGTGCGGTGCTGACGGCTGAGGCAGGCCGGTGGAGGCAGCGGGAGATCTCCTGCTCCCGCTCATATAATATGCACTGCTGCTGTCCATCACCGTGGTGCTGAAACCGCACTGCGGTGATGGGCTGGGGGAGCAGTGCATATTATATGTGCCTGCGCCCCCCCCTTTGATGGCACATGCCCCCCCTGTGTTAGATATGGCTTCCATGCTGCTGCCCATCCTAAAATAAAAAAGATTTACTTACCTCCTCCAGCGCTGATCTCCTGGTGTCTCCCTGCTGCCGCTGTGATCAAGCACGCAGAGATGATGCAAGTCTGCTGTGCCGATCACATGACCGGCACCGAGAAACAGGAGGTGTAGGAGCTCAGCAGACACGAGGGAGGACAGAGCTGGAGAAGGTAAGTAAAGAGTTTTTTATTTTACTATGGGCAGCAGCATGGGGGCCATATCAAACACAGGGGGACGTGTGCCATCCATAGGGGGCCATGGGCAGCACAGGGGGATGTGTGCCATCCATAGGAGGCCATGGGCAGCATAGGGGGACGTGTACCATCCATAGGGGGCCATGGGCAGCACAGGGGGACGTGTGCCATCCATAGAGGGCCATGGGCAGCACAGGGGGACGTGTGCCATCCATAGAGGGCCATGGGCAGCACAGGGGACGTGTGCCATCTATAGGAGACCTGTACCATCTATAGGAGACCTGTGCCAGCTATAGGGGACGTGTTCCATCAATAGGGGACGTGTTCCATCAATAGGGGACGTGTGCCAACAATAGGGGACGTGTGCCATCAATAGGGGACGTGTGCCATCAATAGGGGACGTGTGCCATCAATAGGGGACGTGTGCCATCAATAGGAGACGTGTGCCATCAATAGGGAACGTGTGCCATCAATGGGGGACATGTGGCATGTGTGCCAGCACAAGGGGGCTATATACAATATAAGCCCCCCATATCCAGATTAAGGGGGCTAATTTTAGGATGGGGGGGCTATGAGGGACATATATCCTATATGATTTGTTAGACAGACACTGGCATTATAAGACGGACACCATTAAACATTAAAAAAAATTTTTTCTCTTTTCCTTCACCAAATTTGGGGTGCATCTTATAATCAGGTGCATCTAATAAAGCGAAATATATGGTATATTCATCCATTATAAATTATAGTCATCCAATGTGGAGGTGTAATAAGGCAAAGATAAATTATTAACTCAGTTGATTTGGATTTTCCTATATCACCACAATGGCCCAATCGCTAGTTTATTTTTCATCTTGGATTATTTCTGAACCTCTATGCCGTGTATTGGAAATTAATTGGTGGTAGGCTTGGTTTTGCATTGTGCATATTTAGCAGCAATTTTCACACATGTATAGACAAAACATTTTAAAAATGATTAAATATATGACATACCTAGCAGATTGTTGAATGTTGCTCAACACTTTGTACCCACAGGAAAGTAGGAGAGACCTCCTTGGCAGAATTAGTGTTAAAAAAAAAAAAATGTTTTTGTTTTGCAGAAAGGATCTATTTGAAGCACAGTGCATGGTGGACAGCTTGTTCTCTGCCCAAACTGATTTGGAAGATGATAATGAACTAGATCAAGCAGTGACCCAGATAAGTGTGGACTTGGTGGATGATTACCCAGCTTCTGACCCTAGATGGGCTGAATCTGTGCCAGATGGTAAGAGAAATAACAGAATTTTTGCAAGTAAAGTTATATATGAAAACTAAACTTAATACATAGCCAAACATAAAATTCCTTCGTCAAAATCCACCTGTATGTATCTGGAAGATTTTTGCAGCAAAATAAATTAATGCCTTTCATAATGTTTTACAGTAGTTTTCTGCCTTAAAGACATTGATGATTTGGGATTCTTATTTGTTACTATGAAATGGGCAGCACAGTGGCTCAGTGGTTAGAATTGTTGCTTTGCAGCGCTGCAAGGAGTTTTTATGTTCCCCCCGTGTTTGCATTGGTTTCCTGCAGGTACTCTAGTTTCCTCCCACACTATATACAGGTAGGAAATTTAGACTATGAGCCCCAATGGGGACAGTGATGATCATGTTTGTGAAATGCTGTGTAATTTAATGGTGTTATAGAAGTAAAATGTATAATCAATAGAAACCTACAGTAGAAGATACTGGGTAACAAAGAATTTGACGTTTTTAATATTTTTCTAATTTTTAATAATTTAGAATAATAATAAAAAATCTTTACTAATGTGACCTTTTAAAAGACTTTTATCCACAGGCTCTTAGCGTTTAAATTAACAAAGTGAGCCTTACTTACCCTCCCCAGGTCCAGTGCAGTGTCCCCACCCCTGCCTTGGTCTGAGTTGTTTGGCTGCAGCAGTGATGCACTGCAGCCAATCACTGTTCAGAGCCACTACCAATGTAGTTGTCATGATGTGTTGAGGTTAGTGATTGGCTGCCTCTCTATCGATGTTAGGTCACTGCTGTAGCCTTACACTGCAGACCGGGAATGCAATGCAGACACATCAACAGATCCAGGGAGGGTAAGGAAAGTACTATTTGTTTTTGTTTTTTTTTTCTTAAATCAGATACATTTTTATTGCATTTTAAAACTTTCATAAACATAACCACAAATTGTGAGGGTAGTCCTCACACATACCCCCTCCCCTACCCCCCCCCCCCCTCTTCCGGTCGACAGTCTCACCTTTCCACTCTCTGCATCCCTCTTTATTCACATAATGACCTGCCCTCCTTATTTCTCAGCCACTGCGAACTTTCCTTTCCTATCTATAGTCTAAATATCAGTAGATCAAATGACGCTGATCCTGGAAAGTCCAGCCACTTGCTCCAGATCTTCTCATATTGAGTTCTCCTTCCCCTTTTAATATAAACATTTTTCTCCATATAAATAATTCACTTTTTCAACAAATTCCTTACGTGTCGGTGCTTTTTCAGATAGCCAATATTCCAAGGCAATTAGTTTCCTTGCTGCATACAACAATCATGCCACTGCCAGTTTCTCTTGTTCATCCACATAGCCCAGCACACACACCAGCGGGTTTCTGGGTAGGTCCACTTGAATCACTGATTGAATTAAATTTAACACTGTGATCCAGAACCTTTGTAAACACGGGCATTCCCACAACATGTGCATGATCCCTGCTTCTTCCACAGTACATTTTTGACACTTGGAATCTATTCTCACTCCCACTCTCTTCATCCAAACGGGGGTTCTATATACTCTGTATATAACATATAATTGCGATAGCCGTTTTGCCTTGCTCAGAGATATTTTGATGACATATTGCAAAATACTCCCATTTCTCCTCCCCAATTTCTCCCAAATCTTCCACCCACCTTGCATATGCCCCAATTTGTTGCCTCCCAACCGACATGGACAGAAGTCCCCCGTAGACCATCGATATACATCCTGCCGTCCCTCTCTGCGCCCCTAATATATTAATTACACTATCTGATTGTATAACAATTGGTGTTATTCTGTGCTGCGATTCAAATGCGTGACGTAGCTGCAGGTATTTATAAAACATACTATGTCCCAGTGGGAAGTCTTTTAGCAGTACTTCAGAAGTCTTAAATATGTTTCCATCCATCACTTGGGAGAGGTACCAGATACCAATTCTCCTCCATTGCCCAAATTCTTTAAGGGATAAAAATTCCGGAATGTTGGGGTTGTCCCACATGGGGGTATATCTAGTGAACCCGGTTACCTTTCTCATCTGTTTGATCTTACCCCATACTTTATCTATCAACTGTATAGTAGGATATAATGCAGAGTGTGGACGAAACTTTCCCGCCTCCAGACTTGCCAGCAGAGGACCTTTTCCGATCACATACTGTAATATTTTCCCCGCCGAGGTCTCCAAACCTGTCACACCCCACCCCACCATGTGTTGGGTCTGGGCAGTTAAGTAATAGCACCAAGGATTAGGTAGAGCCAGTCCCCCTTCAACTTTTGGTCTCTGTAAATATTCTAACTTCATCCGTGGGCGCTTCCTTCCCCAGATTAAGCCTCGGAAAATAGAATTTATTTTATAAAACCTATTTTGTGGTAGCCATACCGGGGCGTTATGGAGCACATAGAGCAGTTGGGGCATTAGTATCGTTTTAGCTAAGTTGACTCTCCCAACCACCGAAAGGTACAGTTTGGACCAGACCAGAATCTTTTGTTTGAACTTAAGTAAAAGGGGGGTGAGATTAAGACGTTCATAGTCAGTCAGTTTATTGGATATCATAATTCCCAGATATTTAAACTCTGACACCACCTGAACCGGAGCACAAGTCACCACTACATTGGAAGGCGTTTCATCTACTGGCATCAAAACCGATTTATCCCAATTTATCGTGAGCCCTGATATCCTTCCAAAGTTAGATATGACCCTCATTACCGCCTCCAAGGAACTCCCTGCATCTGCCAGAAACAATAAATCGTCCGCATATAAGGCCACTTTCTCCTCCACACTCCCATATCGGTAACCCACTACACCAGGATCCCGCCGCATCACCGCCGCCACTCTGCTCCACTCTGTCACCTGCACTACAAGTCCCAGAGTGGAGACAGTGACATGCTCTGCTCTGACACATAGTGTGCTGCATGTCACTATCTGTCTCCACTCTGGGACTTGTAGTGCAGGTGAGAGTGTATACAGTTGGTACTATGCAGCAGAAATCACAGAGTGGGGCAGTTAGTGACCTGTATCATCCGGTCACCTGCATTACAAGTCCCACAGTGGAGACAGTTAGTGACATGTAGCATCCGGTCACCTGCACTACAAGTACCACAGTGGAGACAGTTAGTGACATGTAGCATCCGGTCACCTGCACTACAAGTCCCAGAGTGGAGACAGTGACATGCTCTGCTCTGACACATAGTGTGCTGCATGTCACTATCTGTCTCCACTCTGGGACTTGTAGTGCAGGTGACCGGATGCTACATGTCACTAACTGTCTCCACTGTGGGACTTGTAGTGCAGGTGACCGGATGATACGTGTCACTAACTGCCCCACTCTGTGATTTCTGCTGCATAGTACCAACTGTATACACTCTCACCTGCACTACAAGTCCCAGAGTGGAGACAGTTAGTGACATGCAGCACACTATGTGTCAGAGCAGAGCATGTCACTGTCTCCACTCTGGGACTTGTAGTGCAGGTGACCGGATGATACATGTCACTAACTGCCCCACTCTGTGATTTCTGCTGCATAGTACCAACTGTATACACTCTCACCTGCACTACAAGTCCCATAGTAGAGACAGTTAGTGACATGCAGCACACTATGTGTCAGAGCAGAGCATGTCACTGTCTCCACTATGGGACTTGTTGTGCAGGTGACCGGATGCTACATGTCACTAACTGCCCCACTCTGTGATTTCTGCTGCATAGTACCAACTGTATACACTCTCACCTGCACCACAAGTCACAGAGTGGAGACAGTTGGTGACAGAGCACCTCTGCCCCCCCCCTCTTCTTTCCCCACTCTCTTCTCCCCCCTCCCTCTCTCTCTCTCCCTCCCTCTCTTCTCCCCCCCTCCCTCTCTTCTCCCCCCCTCCCTCTCTTCTCCCCCCCCCTCCCTCTCTTCTCCCCCCTCTCTCTCTTCTCCCCCCTCTCTCTCTTCTCCCCCCCTCTCTCTTCTCACCCCTCTCTCTTCTCCCCCCCTCTCTCTCTTCCCCCCTCTCTCTCCCCCCCTCTCTCTCCCCCCCTCTCTCTTCCCCCCCCTCTCTCTCTTCCCCCCCTCTCTCTCTTCCCTCCCCCTCTCTCTCTTCCCTCCCCCTCTCTCTCTTCTCCCCCCCCTCTCGCTCTCTTCTCCCCCCCCTCTCGCTCTCTTTTCCCCCCTCTCTCTTCTCCCCCCCTCTCTCTCTTCTCCCCCCTCTCTCTCTTCTCCCCCCTCTCTCTCTTCTCCCCCCCTCTCTCTCTTCTCCCCCCTCTCTCTTCTCCCCCCCCTCTCTCTTCCCCCCCCGCTCGCTCTCTTCTCCCCCCCTCTCTCTCCTCCCCCCCCTCTCTCTCTTCTCCCCCCCCTCTCTTCCCCCCCCCTCTCTCTTCTCCCCCCCCTCTCTTCCCCCCCTCTCTCTCTTCTCCCCCCCTCTCTCTCCCCCCCCTCTCTCTTCTCCCCCTCTCTCTCTTCCCCCCCTCTCTCTCTCCCCCCTCTCGCTTTCTTCTCCCCCCCCTCTCTCTCCCCCCCCCCTCTCTTCTCCCCCCCCTCTCTCTCTTCTCCCCCCCCTCTCTCTTCTCCCCCCTCTCTCTCTTCTCCCCCCCTCTCTCTTCTCCCCCCCTCTCTCTTCTCCCCCCCTCTCTCTTCTCCCCCCCTCTCTCTTCTCCCCCCCGCTCGCTCTCTTCTCCCCCCCTCTCTCTCCTCCCCCCCTCTCTCTTCTCCCCCCCCTCTCTCTCTTCTCCCCCCTCTCTCTCTCTTCCCCCCCCTCTCTCTTCTCCCCCCCTCTCTCTTCCCCCCCTCTCTCTCTTCTCCCCCCCTCGCTTTCTTCTCCCCCCCCTCTCTCTCTTCCCCCCCTCTCTCTTCCCCCCCCTCTCTCTTCTCCCCCCCCTCTCTCTCTTCTCCCCCTCTCTCTCTTCTCCCCCCCCTCTCTCTCTTCTCCCCCCCCTCTCTCTTCTCCCCCCCTCTCTCTTCTCCCCCCCTCTCTCTTCTCCCCCCCCTGCTCGCTCTCTTCTCCCCCCTCCGCTCGCTCTCTTTTCCTCGCTCTCTCCTGGCATGGTCAGTACAGAAATCTCTCCATCGTGGAGGGGTGAGAGGGAGTAATAAACATGGAGTCCCTACTGTGTCTGTGTATTTATTTCTAATAAAGTATTTTTCTCTGTGTGATGTCTTTTTTTTTTTTTTAAACCCTTTGTTGGAGATTCTTAATGGCCAGGTTAAACTTGGCCTGACATTAAGAATCTCGGGCTTTATACCAGCTGGTAAAACATAGCTGGTATTAACCCCTTATTACCCAGCATGCCACCTGCCACCAGGGCCACTGGAAGAGTTGGATACAGCGCCTGAAGATGGCGCTTCTATGAAAGCGACATTTTCTGGAGCAGCTGTGGACTGCAATTCGCAGTGGGGGGCCCAGAAAGTTTGGGCACCCTGCACTGTGGATTCCAATCCCCAGCTGCCTAGTTGTACCTGGCTGGACTCAAAAATTTGGTGAAGCCCACATCATTTTTTTTTTTTTTAATTATTTCATGAAATTCCTGAAAAAAAAGGGCTTCTCTATATTTTTGGTTCCCAGCCGGGTACAACTAGGCAGCTGGGGGTTGGGGGCAGCCCGTAGCTGCCTGCTGTACCTGGCTAGCATACAAAAATATGGCGAAGCCCACGTCATTTTCTTAAAATCGTTTTCAGGGAAAAACCTTTATAAAAAAAAATGCTTCCCTGGATTTCTATTGCCAGTGAAAGTAACACCAAGCAGCGGGGGCTAGCAGCCAGTAGCTGCTTTGGTTACCCTTAGCAATAGAAAATGCAGCGGGAGCCCACAAACAATGTGATTTTTTTGTTTTTTTATTTTTAATGAATTTTTTTTAAAAAAAATCGGCATGGGCTTCGCCCATCGAGCACCAGAGCATTTTACTGCTCAATTCATCCCAAGTAATCAGATGACTGCAGTGTCGGCCGATTACTTGTTCTGTGTCCCCCTGCATCCATCGCAGCGTGTACGGGCTGTGAGGTCAGCGGAGTGGAGACAGTGACATGCTCTGCTCTGACACATAGTGTGCTGCATGTCACTATCTTTCTCCACTCTGGCACTTGTTGTGCAGGTGACCGGATGCTACATGTCACTAACTGTCTCCACTATGGGACTTGTTGTGCAGGTGAGAGTGTATACAGTTGGAACAATGCAGCAGAAGTCACAGAGTGGAGCAAGTTAGGGACATGTATCATCCGGTCACCTGCACAACAAGTCCCCGAGTGGATACAGTGACATGCAGCACACTATGTGTCAGAGCAGAACATGTCACCAACTTGCTCTGCTCTGTCACCTGCGGTGCTGCATGTCACGTTTTTGCCGCGATTTGGTGCCTTTTTTGCTGCGTTTTTGCTCACTGCGTTTTTAATCAGTGCACAATGCCATTAAAGATTGTTGATGAAAGAAAAAAAAAAGGTCTGATGTCATTTCCTTATTCAAAATGTTCATTGTATGCAGGAGAGCAGACAGCAGCTGCAGAACTACAAGGCTCAGCATCCTCCATTCACTAGTGTATGCAGGAGAGCAGACAGCAGCTGCAGAACTACAAGGCTCAGCATCCTCCATTCACTAGTGTATGCAGGAGAGCAGACAGCAGCTGCAGAACTACAAGGCTCAGCATCCTCCATCCAGGACTGTATGCAGTTTTTTACCCAAAAAGAAAAAAAAATGACATGGGCTCCGCCATATTTTTGTATGCTAGCCGGGTACAGCAGGCAGGTACGGGCTGCCCCCAAACCCCAGCTGCCTATTTGTACCCGGCTGGGAACCAAAAATATAGAGAAGCCCTTTTTTTTTTTTTTAATTATTTCATGAATTTCATGAAATAATTTAAAAAAAAAAAATGACGTAAGCTTCGCCTAATTTTAGTGTCCAGCCGGGTACAACTAGGCAGCTGGGGATTGGAATCCACAGTGAAGGGTGCCCAAGTTTTCTGGGCACCCCCACTGCGAATTGCAGTCCGCAGCCACCCCAGAAAATGGCGCTTTCATAGAAGCGCCATCTTCTGGCGCTGTATCCAACTCTTCCAGCTGCCCTGATGCCGGGTGGCTAGCTGGGTAATAATGGAGTTAGGGCTAGCTGTATATTATCAGCTAGCCCTAAGCCCGAAATTCATGGTGTCACGCCAATATTAGACATGGCCACCATGAATTTCTAGTAATGATAAAAAAAAAAAACACAACACACAGAAAAATATTTTTATTAGAAATAAAACACAACACAATTAGTGACTCCATCTTTATTGAAATAAACCCCCCTCCGCAGTAATCCTGGGTTAGGGTCCCGCGCCGTCCAATCCGGATCCAATATCATCTGATCGGTTTGCTGGAAGGCAAAGCGATCAGATGATGTGTCAGGTTAAACTACGTGAATAACATGACACATCAGCTGATTGTATAAAAGCCAATTATACAATCAGCTGAAGCATCAGTGCAAAAAAAAAAATAATAATACTCACGTCTGTGCTGTGCTGATTACCGGGAGCTCCTGGAGCGATCGATTGGACAGGAGTCTGATCCTGTCCCATCACTGCAGGAGCTGCCGGTAATCAGCTGATGAAGTCCCCTGACGGCAGGATCAGCTGATAGCCGGCCGTGCGACACCGCGAGAATTACGATCAGCTGATGCGTCAGGTGACTGCATCAGGTGATCCACGGCCAGGTCCTGCAAGCTTCGTGCGTGCCCCGGGGAGACTGCACACAGCCGAAGCGGCGGTACCGAGACAGGGGCTGGAAGCAGGCATGGCACCCGGACCCTGCAGACAGGTGAGTATGACATACACACACACTGTATATACACACACACTGTATATACACACACACTGTATATACGCGCACACATACACTGTATATACACATACACACTCACACACACACTGTATATACACACTGTATATATGCGCACACACACTTTCTTCCCCTGGCTGTGCAGAGCTGCTGCTGTCTGTGTGATTTCTCTCAGTCAGTGCATCCACTGGGAAGAGGCAGGGAGGAGGGTTTGGGTGGAAGCAGAGTGGGTGTATTAGACACAATGGGTGTGTTAGATAAGACAGACACCGCCCTAGAGCCACAAAGAATTCTGGGACTTGTAGGAACTGAACACAGGAAGTCAGAGGAGAGATTAACCCCATCAGAGCTGGAGCCAGCAATGACCGTGTGCTGCTAGTTCACAATAAAAGGTAATTTTGCTGAAAAAACATAATAGATGTGTTGAGGGGCACATATTAGCAAGATTTATCAGAAAAAAAAAAACAGTTTTGGTAACTGGACAACTTCTTTAATGCTAATAGAGCCTGGAGACAAAAGATTTCTGAAAAAAGAACCACCCCCTTATTACTACCATAAATAAATGGAATGGATTGAGGCATTCAGAACCAGCCCAGTGCTCTTCATCACTCTTTCAATGAGAATTCCAGTGGTTGGACTTTCGTTCTTGTAGATGCTTGTGATGCAGGTGATTCACTTGTGGGGAGGTATATTACCTTCTTAGTTTCATGTTTATCTGATTCTTTACACAGAGGCCACTGGCTTGAGTAATACATCCCTCATTCTTTTGCATCAGCTGGAGGATAAAATGAAAGCACACTCATTTTTCTTGGATTTTCTTCATCAGGTTTGTATTTTAACACAAGCATTTATTTACAGTGTGACTAAGGAGGAAGGGCTCTTTTGGCTTGACATTTTCCACAAAAAGAGAAATAAAGAGCAGAACATTTTGTTACATTATACACAGAATTGCATTTAAGTGTATTTATGAGATGAGCCCTAGTGGCCGCTCTATAGTTGCCTCTCATGTATACAGATTCATAGCCCATCAATTACTTAGTATGTAGGTGGGGTTAACTTCACTTCTCTAATTAATAAAGTAAACTCATATAAATTGCTATATTCTCTTGAACAATAACTGCCTATATTCACCTCCAGTGCCGCATTTAGCTGATGTCAGAGAGCAGCAGCAACTCGCACTTCTTCCGAGTGTCAGGTTAGGCCAAAGGATGTGAGAATGAAGTGGTACTGTTTGACTGCAGAACTCACATGACATAATGTCATACAAGGACCCACCTCCGACATTGCTGGAACAGCACTGTTGGGAAGTATAAGCTCTTATTTTACATGGAGATTATAGCAATTGATAAGGGGCTATCAGAGCAGTGGGTCACCCCTTTAACATTCAAGTTGACCTGTTTCTGCTAATATCCTGCCCTGCAGTGTATTCAAGTGACTTTTACTTTAATTACCTATTTCCGTAAATGATCTTGAATGTAGAAGACCTTCATAAAAGTTCTGCATTTAACTTGGAGGTAGGGACAATTTTGTGAATCCAGATCACCCTGTGCATCAGTGTCCATATAGACGCCACCATTCAAGCATATTCACATGCAGGCATTAATGTGGAAGGCGAGTCAAGTCCTTTCAAAACTAGTTGCTGGAAGTTGTGCTGAATTACATGCATCTTCAAACGTGTGTGTGTGTGTGTGTGTGTGTGTGTGTGTGTGCGCAACGATGGCTATAGAGATATAATGATGTGATATTGTGAAAATCACCGCATCAATAGACATGTTAATGATATGCAGATGATGAAAAAAATGGAAGTAAATTTTGTAAAGCATTTTTATTCAGTATCAAATATGAAGACCATTTGTCGTCAAACTAGTATTAATTTTGCACTTATACACAATTTTGTAGGAACTTTGCAGTGCGGTTGTTACAAACATCTTGGAAAACTTGTAGGCTTGCATAAATCATTCTCAATTTTTGTGTAATGCCAGGCAGACTCAATGATGTTGACAATAAGGCTCTGTACGAGTCATATCACTTCATGGACTCTGTGTTGTTAATTACAGTGGCTGTATGTTTCAAGTCATTGTCCAGCTGCACAATACATTTTAAGCCAATCATACGCCTCCCTGATGGTATTGTATGATGGATAAGTTTCTGCTTGCATTTCTCTGAATTGAGGGAACCATTAAGCCTGGCCAAATTTCCAACTCCATTTTCAGAAATGCAGCCCCAAACTTGTGGGAACCACCACCATGCTTCACTGTTGCCTGCAAATACTCATTATTGTACCGCTCTGCAGCCTTTTGATACACAAACAGCCTTCTGTTACAGCCACACATTTAAAATTGCACACCAGGTCCTATGTTTATGTGCATAGTTGAGTTACTTTGCCTTGCTTCCATGTTAAGGCTATGTGCGCACTGGAAAATGGAATTTTCTCAAGAAAATTCCGCAGGTATTCAAAGATTACCGCACCCGCGGTAAAAAACAGCGGCAAACCGCACTTGAAAACCGCATGCGGTTTGCTGTGGTTTTACCGCGGTATTGTTCGCGGTATTGCCGCGGTTTTGCCGCGTGCGGGTTGGGATGTGCAATGCAATAAAGCACATTGAAAAAAAAAAAAAAAAGTAATTTCACTCTGAGATAGATAGATAAAGAGACAGAAGAATAGATAGAGGGATAGATAGACAGACAGAGGGATAGATAGATAGAAAGATAGAGGACAGATCGCTGCATTTCCTACCGTCGGCAGTGAGTTCACATTACCGGCCGTGGGAAATGACCGGTAATTACCTCTGCTGTCTCGCTGCGAGGCTGCATTCATTCAGCGCTGTGACAGTGTCAGTCGCGGCTGTATGTAAGCAGCGCTGGACCTGTGGATTACGCCATAGCTTTGTTTCGGGAGGGGTTAATAAAAGGGTGAACGAGGCTTGTTTGTTTTATTTAGAATAAAGTATTTTTCTGTGTGTGTTTATTCACTTTACTTACGGGTTGATCATGTCAGCTGTCACATAGACGCTGGCATGATCAAGCCTGGAGTTAATGGCGGCGATCCGCCACCATTAACCCCTTGTATTACCCTGACCGCCACTGCTACACGGTGGCAGGAAGAGCCGGGGACACACCGGTGCTGCCGCATAATGGATGCGACAGTCCCGGGGCAGCTGCGGCTGATATTTTCGGCTGTGGGAGGTGGGAGTGAGGCGGGGGACATTAACCCTGCCCCTCTCCCTCCCCAGCCTGAGAATACCGGGCCGCCGCTGTGTGCTTCCCTCGGCTGGAAGGTAAATATACAGCGGAGCCCACGTTCTTTGTTTTATATATTTCCGCTTGCTTTCTATGTGTGTTCTATGTGTCTGTGTTCTATATCTGTGATGTGTGTGTGTGTCTGTGATCTGTGTGTTTTACTCTCTGCTTTGCTTCCTCTTCCTGTAATGACATCACTTCCCTGCAAAAACCGCAGACAAGCGATATACATTACCGGAGGTAAACCGCGAAATACCGCAAATTCTGCGCGGTTCACTGCGTTTTCCTGCCTGCGTTATTCCCTGCGGGATTTCACGATTAACATTGGAAACATTGGAGTCAATGGAGTGAAATCCCGCAGCGACGTGCAGAAAAGAATTGACATGCAATTGTTTTTTGCTGCGGGAATCCCGCAGCAAAACATGCAGTTGTCAAATTCCGCCTAGTGCGCACAGGATTTTTTTTTCCCATAGGTTTTGCTGGTGATTCACTGCAGAGATGTTATGAACATTTTCGGCAGCGAAACATGCAGCAAATCCGCAAAAAAAAACGCGGTAAAATCCGGTAAGTGCGCACATAGCCTAAAGGTATAACTTTTTGCCCACAGTTCTTCCATGAAGACCACGTCTGCACAAACTTCTGAACAGTAAATGGAGATGTACCGGAGTCCCACTGGTTGCTGACCATTCTAAGCGGTTGGCGCTGCTGTTAATTTTGCTGAACACTGCATCTGCGGTTCTCAATATTATCACTTTCTTGGTGCTTCATAAAAGAGTTTGAACAGCACATCTGGTAACTAAAGTCGGCTTTGACAACTCTGCCTGGGAGAGAGACATTGCTGATGCAGTATACCTTTGTGTCTTTTTACTGTGCTAAGTCTTGTTATGGATGTAGGATGTGTGACATGAGACTGTATTCCACAAACTCATCTATGTAAGTAGAGTTTGGCCTTTTCTCACCCAGGTTTAAGCCTCCTGCACAGCTGTTTCTGTTTCACGTTATGATTTTCATATATAGGCTCAAATAGTCTGTTATAATTGGCTACTCATACAACTAACTATAATCCTACAACATTCCTGACTTTGTTGAAGTGTATCTAGTGGAATTAATGCTGTTTGGACGGCAAAGGTCAGTCACACCAAATATTGATATGATTTAGATTTCTCTTGTTTATTGATTTAGCATTTTGTTAATTGCTAAAAATAAACTTTTAACAGTTCTATTTTTCAAAGCATTCTCAATTTGCAGTATTCCACATTTAATGTGAATGTGTGTGTGTGTGTGTGTGTGTGTGTGTGTAATATACATATAGTGGTGTCGGAGTGTTAGTGTCTGCCCCCTTTCTGATGTCTTAATCTTTTGCATGTTTCTCACACTGAAATGTTTCAGATCACCAAACACATGTAAATATTAGAGTGAGATTTAACACAAGTAGACGCAAAATGCAGTTTATAAATGAGGGTCTTGGTGTCTTAAGTATTAAGGGAAAAAGAAAAAAAATCCAGACACAGTAATTGACATCTATTAGTCTAGAAAATCTTATAAAGCCATCTCTAAAGCTTTGGGACTGTAGCAAACCACCGTAAGAGCCATTATCTACAAATGGTGAAAACATGAAACAGTTGTGAACCTTCCCAGGAGTGGCTGGCTGACGAAAATTACCCTCTAGGAGTGCAGCAACTACACATCAAAGAGGTCACAAAAGACCCCACAACAACCTCCAAAGATCAGCAGGCCTATCTTGCCTGTTAATGTCCATGTTCATTATTCCACCATAAGAAAGAGACTGGACAAAAATTGACTTCATGGCAGAGTTCCAAGACGAAAACCACGGCTGAGCAAAAAGAGCATAAAGGCTTATCATGGTTTTGCCAGAAAACATCTTGATAATCCCCAACACTTTTGGGAGAATACTCCTGAAGAGACTGACGAGACAAAAGTTGAACTGTTTGGAGGGTTTATGTCCCATTACATTTGACGTAGAAGTAACCAGTATTTCAGAAGAGGAACAACATACCAACAGTAAAATGTGGTGGTAGTGTGATGGTCTGAAGCTGTTTTGTTGTTACCTGGAAGACTTGCTGTGGTAAATGGATCCATAAATGTTGCAGTCCACCAAAAAAAAAAAAATCCTGAAGGAGAATGTCTGACCATCTGTTCATAACCTTAAGCTGAAGTGCAGTTGGGTTATACAGCAGGACAGTGAAAATTCCTCAAGAGCATTGTAAAAGACTAGTGCCAGTTATCGATGCTTGATTGCAGTTATTTCTGCTAACCTAACTAGTTATTAGGTTTAGGGGGAAATTACTCTTTCAAACAAGGCCCTGTAGGATTGGATTTCTTTTTCCCTTAATAATGGACATTAATTTATAAACTGGATTTTGTGCTTACTTGTGTTACCTGTGTCTTATATTTAAATTTGTTAGGTGATCTGAAACATTTATGTGACAAACATGCAAAAGAATAAGAAATCAGGAAGGGGGCAAACACTATTTTACACCTTCTGATTCATAATTGATGCTGAATCTAAAGAACAAGTGAGAAACAATTTAATGTCTCTTTATGTGGTTTATATTTATTTACACTCAGGTTGGACTTTTTGATCGTTTAAGCACTTGTCAAGTAAGAGGATCAACTATGGCAAGTCGTCTATTGCTTTGTGAGCATGCAGAGAAATTATCCGCTGCAATAGTTCTGAAAAACCACCACACTAAGCTGCCGACACTAGTTAACTCTGTTATACAACTTGCATTAACCAAGAGGATGTGCTCAGTCCCCCACAATCTTACTCCTGCTGATGTGTACTTTAGAGAGGTATGCTGTACCTTATTCCAAATTGTATCATAAAATGTTCTTTTCAGATTTTATTTGTGTTTTCCTCCCACTCCCCCGAGACCCACTAAAAATGTAATTGGCTTGCTATGTGTCGACCCTAGTGTGTATATTTGGTTTTAGTTGGGAATACCTTCTTTTTTTTTTTTTTTTATTCTCCCCTCCCCCCTTCTAGCTTTGAAATATCATCGCTTTTACTGGGAGTTTAAAGTCTGCTTTTAATTTGCATCAAGCTCAAAAAAGAAACGCCGCAAAAATGCAATGTCTGAATATAACCTCAATAGCCAGGTCATCGCTCACCGTACTTCCACGTCGCCTATCACTGCAGTAGATGATATAGTATAGGGCAAGGATGTCAAACACAAATACACAGAGGGACAAAATTAAAAACTTGGATAATGATGCGGGCCAACCTAGTCACAAGACCCACATAGTACTTAATACAGAATAATGGGCACCACATAGTCCTCAATACAGAATAATGGCCACTACATAGTCTTCAATACAGATTAATGGGCTCCAAATAGTCCTCCATACAGAATAATGTGCCCCACATAGTTCTCTATATAGAAAAATGAGCCCCATATAGTCCTCCATACAAAGTTAGCATAGCAGGCACAATAAAATCAGCCCACTGGCCAGATTTGGCCCCCAGGTCAGAGCTTGACATGTGGTATATGGGGAAATAAAATTACACCCTCCGGTAGTCACTGCTAAATGTAATTTTAACATTTTACTACCTTTTGTGGACAAGTGATGTGTGACATGGTCAGACACATCCTGTTTAATTTATGAAGGAGGGACTCTGAAGCTCACTGGTCCTCCGTTCCCTCAGTGTCCTCTTAACTGCTTCTTGTAACCTGCAGGCACGTAGCCCTCGTGATTATTGCGGCCGGTGCAGGGCCGCTGCCGTGACCACTTTTCTTCAGGTCAAGGATTTACGGCGCAGAGGAGCTCTCTGTGCATCTTTACTAATGGCAGCCGCCGGCTAATCAGAGACCGGCAGCTGATGTCATACATCCTCATCAGCTACCGGCCTCTGATTGGCCGGCGAGTGCCATTGGTAAAGATGTGACGAGAGTTTCTCTACGCGGTGCTGAAAATCATTAATCTGAAGTAAAACGCTGACGGCAGCGGTCTTGTGTATCTGGCTGCAATGGTCATGGGGTCTGTGGGCTGTAGGAAGCAGCCTCAGGGGCCTCATGTTTCAGACCCCTGGTCTAGAGTATGAGTGTTTTTGTTGTACTTATGCAGCAGGCACAGTTTCACCTGCCCAACTATTTTGACCTGTGCATGCGCCATCAGCAGCACGTCCACGGAAGCAGCTAACAGAGACAGCTGGATGCTGCAGTGGGATAATGAAGTGGACATGCTCGCAATGGTCTTTGCGAATGTGCAAAGACCGCTTCAGGTTGGGAGGCATCCATGCCTATGTCCTGGACAGAGGATTGGCCCGCACTTAGCACAGTGGAAGCTGCATTGAGGTCACCCACAGACCATGATTGTGAACCCAGGTGTTCAACCCACCTAGTAGAGTGTTTGGATGGCATGTGCCTGAGCATACTAGTGGTGGTCAGTCTGATAGTGGTCTGGTCCCTACTGAACTTTGTACGTCACAGGTTGCAAATGACAGTTATTTTGCCTGCTGCACTTTGTTAAAAAAAAAAAAAGCGCCAGACTGGGGAACACTTAACCCTTGGCCAACAATCGCGCTGCATGTGCGTTCTCTCGAGAACAGTTTTCTACCTTCTCCCTGTAGCCCCCCTTCCCTATCCCCCACTGCCTTTTGCTGCCCAATGCGGTGCTGTAGATCCCTCCACCTCTGATCTGCTGTCCTCTCTACATGCCACCTTGATATTTTGGGACAGTGACTTAATCGTCTACCACTTGTAAAGAGCTCTTCGGAGTGTTCTAGTGTAGGGTCACTTGTCTCTTTAGACTCACCATGGTGGGAGGAAGGAGGATCAGGGTGAAAAATATGTGGCTCTGACTCTTCATTAGTCAGACTGGACCTTATGGAAGAAAGGGTGTCAGACTGGAAGCATTATCTGCCATCCAGGCCACAACCTGTTTTGGCTTCAACAGTGGTGTCCACGCCTCCCTGCAAAGTGAGACAGGAAGCTAGGTCTAGATGATAAGTGTGTTAGCTGTTCTCCCGCAGCAGGCCCAGTTTTCCCTCTCATGGCCACTGCCTCTGCGTGCACCACCATAAGCTGGATGTCCAATTCAACGTTTCTACCGCAGGTCTTGCACATTTTAAATTATGTACGCAGTAAAGAGTGGTAGTAGAGAATAAAATATATTTTTTACTTCGCAGTAGCAGGCTGTGTAAGACTACAATCCATGACTACAGACCCATAATACACAAGGCCTACTGCAGAATCTCACCTGACATTAATCGCAAACTAAAAGCGGTATTATTAGAGAATAGAATTCATTTTTTAGCTTGCAGCAGCACGTTGTGTAAGGCTAGAATCACTGCCTACAGGCTGATAATACACAATCCCTACTCCACCATCAACTTTCCCTACATTAAATACAGCTAAGAGCGAAATTATTGGAGAATAGATTACATTTTTGAGGTATCAGCAGCAAGGTCTGTAAGGCGAGAATCCCTTCCTACATGCCTCTAACACACTACCGCTGCTCCAGAAAATTGCTCTACACTAAAAAAACGGTGTTATTAGAGACTAGAATAGCTTTCAATTTGCCCTGAAAAGAACTGTTTGTTCACTGTTGTTGTTCACACCAGCTGTCCCTCCTTCAGTAGAAACTCTCCCTAGTCTCTACACTGTTTCCAGGTAGAGTGCGAAATGCCAAACATGGCATCTCTGGGTCTTATATTGGTCGGCCGCATAGCGACACTGGATCTATCACCATGATTAACAGGTAATCCCTTCATGTTTTCTAGCTGAAAAGCCAGAGAACATGTGGGGCGGGGATCCAAGCATGATGCCAGAGTATCAGAGTGCTTGATAGAGTATTGAGCGTCTTGAGCACAGTAATGCTCGATCGAGTACCGAGCATGTCCGCCCGTCATTAGTGGGGAGTTCTCGTTCAATAGAAGTTTTCAAACAGAGGGATGGTTTAGTGAATCCTGCACTCAGCAGGGGCTCTGAAATGATGACTCTGGAGGTCCCTTCCAAATGTATCATTCTATTATTCTAATATATCTTATCAGAGAAATCTGCTTCGTTTGCTTGGATTGATCTGTCACTCTCAATTCATAGTTGCAATATGCCTTCTTTGAATTCAGATTTTCTCGGTACTGAGGTATGAAATGACTGTGGTTAATATATGGAGAGGGGACCAGAGAAGCTGTAAGGCTATGTTTACACAGGGCTTTTTCGTAAGTTTTTTCCTGACCAAAACCTCATCTTGTTGCAGGAAATCTCCATTGAGTCCATTGAGTTTTTGGTGCATTTATAGTGTTTTTGGTGCGTTTTTAGTGGCATTTTTTCTACAAAATGGGTTGTGTCAATGAAAAAAAACTTTGCAAAGAATTGACATGCTCATTCTTTGAAATCTGCAGCAAAAACGCATTTGGTGGACAAAACAGTCAGGAAAAAATCTGCAGGTTTTTGTGTGCACATGAGATTTCAGAAATCTCTTAGACTTTGCTGGGACTGTAAAAAGCAGCTTTTTATTAGCATGGATTTGCTTAAAAACAAGTCAAATCTGCAGCTAAAAAACGCACCAAATACCGTATTTTTCGGACTATAAGACGCACCGGACTATAAGACACACCCTTGTTTTAGAGGAGGAAAATAGGAAAATAAAACTTTAAGCAAAAAATATGTGGTCATGACACACTGTTATGGGGCGAGGATCTGCTGCTGACACTATTATGGGGTAATGTCCCCAAATTCTCTACTAAGGTACCCCATCCTGGTAATGATCCTCCTGCCTTGTATATGATCCTGCTATAAACCCCCATCCTGCTCATATACCCCCATCCTGCTTATATACCAGCATCCTGCTCATATTCCCCCATCCTGTTCATATACCCCCATCCTATTGATATACCCCCCCATCCATCCTGCTCATATTCCCCCATCCATCCTGTTCATATACCCCCATCCTGTTCATATACCCCCATCCATCCTGATCATATACCCCCATCCATCCTGCTCATATACTCCCATCCTGTTCATATACCCCCATCCTGTTCATATACCCCCCATCCATCCTGCTCATATACTCCCATCCTGTTCATATACCCCCATCCTGTTCATATACCCCCATCCTGTTCATATACCCCCATCCTGTTCATATACCCCCATCCATCCTGTTCATATACCCCCCATCAATCCTGTTCATATACCCCCCATCCATCCTGTTCATATACCCCCATCCTGTTCATATACCCCCCATCCATCCTGTTCATATACCCCCCATCCATCCTGTTCATATACCCCATCTTGTTCATATACCCCCATCCTGTTCATATACCCCCATCCTGTTCATATACCCCCATTCATCCTGTTCATATACCCCCCATCAATCCTGTTCATATACCCCCCATCCATCCTGTTCATATACCCCCATCCTGTTCATATACCCCCCATCCATCCTGTTCATATACCCCCCATCCATCCTGTTCATATACTGCCATCCTGTTCATATACCCCATCTTGTTCATATACCCCCATCCTGTTCATATACCCCCATCCTGTTCATATACCCCCATCCTGTTCATATACCCCCATCCTGTTCATATACCCCCATCCTGTTCATATACCCCCATCCTGTTCATATACCCCCATCCTGTTCATATACCCCCCATCCATCCTGCTCATATACTCCCATCCTGTTCATATACCCCCATCCTGTTCATATACCCCCCATCCATCCTGCTCATATACTCCCATCCTGTTCATATACCCCCATCCTGTTCATATACCCCCCATCCATCCTGTTCATATACCCCCCATCCATCCTGTTCATATACCCCCATCCTGTTCATATACCCCCCATCCATCCTGTTCATATACCCCCCATCCATCCTGTTCATATACTGCCATCCTGTTCATATACCCCCCATCCATCCTGTTCATATACCCCCCATCCATCCTGTTCATATACTGCCATCCTGTTCATATACCCCATCCTGTTCATATACCCCCATCCTGTTCATATACCCCCATCCTGTTCATATACCACCCATCCTGTTCATATACCCCCTATCCATCCTGCTCATATACTCCCATCCTGTTCATATACCCCCATCCTGTTCATATACCCCCCCATCCATCCTGCTCATATACTCCCATCCTGTTCATATACCCCCATCCTGTTCATATACCCCCCATCCATCCTGCTCATATACTCCCATCCTGTTCATATACCCCCATCCTGTTCATATACCCCCCATCCATCCTGTTCATATACCCCCCATCCATCCTGTTCATATACCCCCCATCCATCCTGTTCATATACTGCCATCCTGTTCATATACCCCATCCTGTTCATATACCCCCATCCTGTTCATATACCCCCATCCTGTTCATATACCACCCATCCTGTTCATATACCCCCCATCCATCCTGCTCATATACTCCCATCCTGTTCATATACCCCCAATCCTGTTCATATACCCCCCATCCATCCTGCTCATATACTGCCATCCTGTTCATATACCCCATCCTGTTCATATACCCCCATCCTGCTATATGCCCCCATCGTGCTCATATACCATCCTGGTATATGGCCTGTATCCTATAGCACAGAGAAAAAAAAACAAACGTTTATACTCACCTTTTCCTCACTCCCTGCAGCCGATCATCTTCCTCTCTGCACCACTGACCTGTATGTGTGTGTGTGTGTGTGTGTGTGTGTGTGTGTGTGTGTGTGTGTAGCCGTTCCCCTGCAGCACGCGATGTCTTCCTGTCTGTGCCGATCAGCTGATCAGCACAGATCAGCTGATCGGCACAGACAGGAAGACATCGCGTGGTGCAGGGGGACGGCTACACACACTGGGACGGGTGAGTACACTGATTCACTGCACCCCGCGCTGATGATGACATGTCAGCGCGGGGGGCAGTGAATACAGCCGCACATGATCACTCCAGGCTGTAATTGCCAGAGGTGATCATGCGGACCGGCTCTTTACTATGCACGCGTCCCCGCTCGTCCTCCCGCCCACCTGTCAGCGCCGGCTTCTGCGCTGAGAAATGGGCGGGAGGATGGGTGTGCATATGTAATGAGCGGGCCCACGTGGTCACAGCAGGCTGCTATAGCCTGCTCGTGCCCCCGATGACCCGCTCCACCGCAGCACCTCATTCCCCGCAGCCACAGTCAGACCATAAGACACACCCCCAACTTTCCACCAACATTTGGGGGAAAAAAGTGCGTCTTATGGTCCGAAAAATACGGTACTTACTAAAAAAAGCCCTGTGTGCACATACCCTAATACAGATGAAGATGGTTTAAGGTGGAGTTCACATCCAGCTGAGCTAAATTGTGTAAGACATTTTGCTGCAGATCAGAGTTTGATTTTTATTGTACTTTAATCAAATGCATTTGGCTTCTAAAGGTGATTATGCAGATACTGTTTTTACATTTATTTTTTTTATTGCTCCAAGTCTTTACACAAGCACTGTATACAAAACCAGAAGAAAATGCATGTTTTCCTCTATTTAGGTATCGCAGATGGATATAATTTTTGAATGCCTTATTGACACAGAAGAAACAGATTTACAGTCTACCTCCATGGATTCTGTTGAGTGGGCTAATGTAGTTGTTGACGTTAACATGATTTTGAAGGTAACGGATGCACTATTACTGGCTGCATTACATACTGTATTTTTCGGACTATAAGACGCACCGGACCATAAGACCCACCCTGGTTTTAGAGAAGGAAAAAATAAAATTTTAAGCAAAAAATGTGGTCATGACACACTGTTATGGGGCGAGGATCTGCTGCTGACACTATTATGGGGGTTATATCACCAAATTCTCTACTAAGGTACCCCATCCTGGTAATGATCCTCCTGCCTTGTGTATATATTTATGTCCCTCATCCTGGTATAGCCCCATCTTGCTATATACTGCATCCTGGTATGTGCTCCCATCCTGCTATATACCGCCATCATTCTGCTCATATACCGCCATCATCCTGCTCATATACCCCCATCATCCTGCTCAAATACCCCCATCATCCTGCTCAAATACCCCCATCATCCTGCTATATGCCATCATCCTGTTCATATACTCCCATCATCCTGGTATATGGCCCCATCATCCTGCTCATATACCCCCATCATCCTGCTATATGCCATCATCCTGTTCATATACTCCCATCATCCTGGTATATGGCCCCATCCTGCTCATATACCCCCATCATCCTACTATATGCCATCATCCTGTTCATATACCCCATCATCCTGCTCATATACCCCCATCCTGTGGCACTCACAAAAAATAAACGTTTACACTCACCTTTCCTCGTTCCACGCAGCGTCGCTCCTCCTCCTGTCTGTGCCGGCAGTGCTGTGTTGAGCCGGCCACGTTCCCTGCAGCAGTGCGATGTATTGTCCTCCAGTCTGCCGGCGCGGCTGTGAAGACACACATGCGCAAAGCGATGACGTCATCGCTGTGACCACCGCTAGTCTCCAGTCCACACAGCGCGGCAGGCAGACTGGAGGACATCGCGATGCTGCAGGGGAACGGTGAGTACATTTATTCACTGCACCCCGCGCTGATGATGATGCGCGGGGAGCTGTGAATACAGCCGAGCATGATCACTCCAGGCTGTAGTTGCCAGGGGTGATCACGGTCGGCTGTTAATTATGCGTGGGAGGATGGGCGTGCATATGTAATGAGCAGGCCCACGTGGTCACGGCAGGCTCTGCTGCTGCCTGCTCGTGCCCCCGATGACCCGCTCCACCGCAGCACCCTCATTCCCCTTAGCCATGCCCTACATTCAGACCATTAGATGCACCCCCCACTTTCCCCCAACATTTGGGGGGAAAAAGTACGTCTTATGGTCCAAAAAATACGATAAGTTTTTGTATTTTTTGGGTGAACTTCTTTGCTGAATATACTAGGGAATTGTAAACTAGAATATTTAATTTTATGTCCATACTGTAATATATTATATATTGTGATGGCTTCAGAACCTCCCTGAAAAGCAATGTCTGAAAGAAAAGAAAAACTGTACCATGTATTTAACTTAAAAACTCTTGTTAACTTTTTTTTCTACTTTATAGGATATGCTGCATGCAGCATGTCAGTACAGGCAAAATAAAGCTTCTCTCTATAAAAGTGAATGCAAAGATAAAGAACCAGAATATATACCCTGGACCGGTATGTGCAACTTATTGTGGTTTGTTGATGATAAAAGAACAGCACATTATTTTTTCTTTCATTGATTTATTGATTTCATTGTGCAATGTACCTTCTTGTATCTACAGCTTCTAGTGGAATCCGTACTGTGATTACAAGTCAGCATGGCATTATTCTGAAGAAAGTCTACCCTCAAGCTGATTCCAGATTACGTGGTGACCTAATAGAACAGCTGGTGGCACTGCTAAATTATTTCCTTGATGATTATGTTACGCAATTGAAATCTGTTGATCGACCAACTGATCAAGAAAGATACAGCATTTTGGAAACTGAATATGCTCAAAAAAGATCCAAGCTTTTGGCTCCATTGCGTAAGTGAAAAATGGATTTTGGATTGCTCTGTAATGTCTGATGCGGTTTGTGCAATTGTGGCCAAAACACTGGCTTACAAAATTTTACTTTTTTTTTGGCAAATGCATTAAATAGGCATTTTAACATCGTAATTTGTCCCCTGATTCCAATTGTGATGTCAGAATTTTTAATTGTGCAAGGAATTTGAGTAACACACATTTAAGTTTTGGAATATTTTTTATTTTTAACAGAAATCTATTATATAAAGCTGAGTATATGTATGTGTGTGTGTCCGCTAAAGAAATCCGCATCGTTGCATGTACAATCACAAAAGTTTGCACAGGGAACGTCATAGACTATGTTTTGAGGGGAAATTTTAACCCCATGCTTTACAGTTTTTCGCCAAAAAGCTGCCTCCATTAAAGTCAATGGCGCTGGGAGCCACAATACAGCCGCGCCCTAGAATGGAATGTTGGCTTGTCACAATGCAGCCAGGGAAAGAGGCGGGAACAGGGAGAGGGGGAGCGAGAGAGACAGGGACACACAGGGGGAGAGCGACAGGAACAGACAGAGGGAGAGAGAGAGATAGATACAGGGAAAGGCAGAAAGTGGGAGAGAGACAGTTACTATCCCGGGCAATGCCGGGTACTACAGCTAGTTTAACCTCTTAATGACCCATGGACGTACTGGGTACGTCATGGATCGTGTGCGGCTAGGCACACGATCCGCGCACATACCAGCTGATTTCAACAGATGACATGTGTGCCTGCTAGTCGCGAGTAGAATCACTTCCACCCGCAACTATTAACCCCTTACATCTCGCTGCCAAAATCTGGCAGCGAGATGTATATGCGCGTTGCCATTATGCTGACTTACCCCGCCCCCATCGGAAGTCACGTGACATGATCGGTTGTGCCATGGTAGCACAGGGTCATTTGATGACGCCTGTAGCTAACATGAGTCACTTGCTCTCAATGTTGGAACACTGCCGGCATTGAAAGTAAAGCAGCATATCTGCAGATCTAAGCTCTGTAGCTGTGATCTGGAGATATGACAGAGCGATCAGATTGCTGATCGTTATAGCCCCCTAGGAGGACTAGTAAAATTAAAAAAAAATTAAAAAAAGTTTTAAAAAATAAAAAACCTTGAAAGTTCTAATCACCCATCATCATCAATGGGGAAGACCTCATTGAAAATTAAAGGGTTAAAAAAATAAAAAATATACACATTTGTTATCGCCAAGTTCAGAAATGCCTGATCTATCAAAATATAAAATCAATTAATCTGATTGGTAAATGGCGTAGCGGCAAAAAAAATCTAAATGCCAAAATTACGTTTTTTGGTCGCCACAAATTTTGTGCGAAATGCAATAACAGGCGATCAAAACGTAGCATCTGCGCAAAAATAGTACCGTTTAAAACTGCAGCTTGAGACGCAAAAAGTAAGCCATCACTGAGCCATAGATCCCGAAAAATGAGAATGTTACGGGTCACGGAAAATGGCGCAAAACGTGCGCCACTTTTTTCAGACAAACGTCTGGTTTTTTTTAAACCCGTTAGATAAAAGTAAACCTATACATGTTTGGTGTCTACGAACTCGCATCGACCATACAGTTTTACCATATAGTGAACACAGTGAATAAAATATCTCAAAAACAATAGTGCTATCGCACTTTTTTTGCAATTTTTCCACATTTCAGTTAAAAGCACAGCTCGTTCTGCAAAAAATAAGCCCTCACATGACCATATTGACTGAAAAATAAAAAAGTGACGTCTCTCAGAAGAAGAATGGTGAAAAAAAAACAACAAGAAAGCGAAAAATAGGCTGGTCGTGAAGGGGTTAAAACAGCAGCGTTAAATGCATGCGTTCTGCTTCCTCATAAAAGTCTGAGAAGTCGGCAAATTCCATACTCATGTTGCTTTTTTAAACGCAACGTTTTGGATGCCAAATATTTGAAAAAATCGATGCGTTTAAAAAAGCAGCATGTCACTTCTTTTGTGCGTTTTGGTTGCATTTCCACCCATTGAAATCAATGAGGTGTGTCAAAACGCAAACAAAATGCGCTTGCACTGCATTTTTGTTGCGTTCTGCATGCTTTTTTGACAAACAGAACGCAGGTCTTTTGGTCTCTGTCTGTGTCGGTCTCTCTCTGTCGGTTGCTCTCTCTCTGTCTTTTTGTCCCCCCCTTCCCTTCCTCGTACTCACCAATCACTGACCGATCACTGGTGCAGCGCTGCACGGCTGTCACAAAGATCCTACTTTTGAAAATGCCGGCCGCTCATTATTCCATCTCGTATTCACTGCTTCTACCGCCCACCAGCGCCTATGATTGGTTGCATTCAGATGAGCCACCACTCTGGTTGCAGTGAGACAGCTGTCAATCACAGCCACCAGTGGGCCGGTCTATGTAGTGCATTAAAATAAATGGGGAAAAAACGGCGTGCTGTCCCCCCCCCCCCCCAAGTTCGTCGAACGTTCGACAAACCCCTTCGAACCCCATTGAAAACAATGGCAGGCAAACACATACAAACACATAGAAAACACCTTTTAAGGTGTCCAAAAGGTGACAAACAACTCAGAAGACACCACAAACACAAGTACATATACTCATGCTGAAACAAAAGAGCTGGACGAGTAAAAGGAGGAGAAGACACAGATATAGGCATGTCATGCCCTTCTAAAATCATGTAAAACACAGCAAGGGGACTCCAACCAGAGTCTCAATTTTTTCCAAAAATTGGGCCACAGACACCACTTAAGTGGCATCAATTGTCCCACAGTTGCAAACTTAACATGTTGATTTGCATGAAGCACAATCAAAAATCCACAAGCCTTTACTTTTCCCAGGATGACACAGGGGTAGAAATGTCCTTGCGGATCCATGACTTGTTTATCTTGATGAACGTTAGTGTGTCCACATTGTCACTGGACAGACGCGTGCGCTTATCTGTCAGCACACACCCAGCAGCACTGAAGACGCGTTCCGAGAGAACGCTGGCTGCGGGACATGACAAGATCTCCAAGGCGTAAGTCGAGCTCAGGCCAATTTTCCAGATTGGAAGCCAGAAATGAGCAAGGCTCCAGTTGCAGAGTCATGGCATCGATATTCACTTGGAGATACTCCTGTATCATCCTCTCCAGGCGTTGACTGTGTCAGACTTCTTGTGTCTTGTGGCCTTGCAAAAGATGGTCTAAAAAATTCATGAAGCGATTCCATAAAATTGCTGTTACCACCAGATACGGTGTTACTGGTACGGTTTGAGTGATGATTACTCGACAGTCCCATGGTTGCCAAGTTAGAACTGTGAGATTCACTCTGTGCACCACTGGTGTTTAGTGGAAAAGCCGAGCTAAGATTGCGTAACAGCTTCTAGTGATACTCCTGCATACGTGCATCCCTTTCTATGGCAGGAATTATTTCACCAAATTTTGACTTGTACCGGGGATCTAAGAATGTGGTAACCCAGTAGTCAGCATTACTTCTAATTCTGACAATCCGAGGGTCATGTAGGTAGTGCAGCAATAAGGCGCTCATGTGTTTTGCGCATCCAGAAGGACCAAGTCCTTGCTGTGTTGGTGGCGGCAAGGTGAGAATCATGCTTCCTTCCTCTACCCTCTCCCCCAACCTCGCACAACAGAAATGTGATCAAGGTCTCCCTCATCTGCTGAGTCTTCCATGCCCATCGCCAGTTCGTCCTCCATTTCTTCCTGTGTTCCTGCACCTTCCTCAACAGTTTGGCTGCTACCATGAGCCCTTGTTAATCCCTCTCCCCCACCGTCCCCTGCCTGCCGCCTTGGTGCTGCTGACTGTCTGGACCTTGTAGATCTTGGTATCCCTTCCGCATATGAATCCTCCTGTACTTCCTCCCCTTCCTCTTGTCCCACCACCTGACTCTGAATACTGTGTTAGTGTGCTCCAGCATGTAAATGACTGGAATTGTCATGCTGATAATGTCATTGTCAGCGCAAAACATCTTCATCGTCATGTCGAAACTGTGCAGAAGAGTGCATAGGTCCTTGATCTGAGAACCACTACAGCAGCATGATCTTCCCCACCTCTGGATCTAGTTGGCCCAGGCTAAACGTCCTAACATATTGCACCAGGGCTCTGCGGTGCTGCCACAGTCGCTGCAACATGTAGAGAGTCCAATTCCAGCATATCGGCACATCGCATTTCAGGCGGTGAACTGGCAGGCCGAAAGACTTCTGGAGCGATGCAAGTCATTCAGCTGCGGCGTGTGAACGGCGGAAGTGAGCACATAGTGACCGTGCCCTGTGCAGAAGCCCATCTAGGCCGGGATAGAGGTTTAAAAGTTGCTGGACAGCAAGGTTCAACCCGTGAGCCTTACAAGGCACGTGTGTCACATTGCCCCGGCGAAGGGCCGCACCCAGGTTTGCAGCATTGTCGCACACGGCCTTCCCTGGCTGCAGGTTGAGTGGAGACAAGCATTGACGAAACTCTGTCTCCAGAGCTGACCACAACTGGTCAGCTGTGTGACACACATTTCCCAGACATTTCAACTTAAAGACCGCCTGATGCCGTTGAGCTCTGCTGCCAGCATAGTAAGGAGGTGTGCGGGATTCCTTGTGCGCAGTTACAATGTGGGTGGCCTGACCAGACAGGCTTTGGGCAGAGGTGGAGGACCCAGACGAGGTGGAAGAGGCAGAAGCAGTTGAGGAACGTCTACATACAGAGGATTGACGCACAACTCGTGGAGACGGCAAGACTTGTACAGCAGACCCTTCTCCCTTCTCTCACCATAGTTACCCAGTGCCCAATCAGTGACATGCAACACCCCTGTCCATGCTTACTGGTCCAAGTATCGGTGGTGAAATGCACCCGTTCACACACAGAGTTTCTCAAGGAAGCGGTGATGTTGTTTGCGACATGCTGGTGTAGCGCAGGCACACCTTTCTTAGAGAAGTAGTGGCGACTGGGCATCTGATACTGGGGCACTGCGACGGACATAAGGTCTCGAAAATCCTGTGTGTCCACCAGGCAGAAAGGCAGCATTTCTGTAGCCAACAGCTTGCAGATGGTGAAAGTCAACCTCTTAGCTTTGTCATGGCTAGGAGGAAATGGTCTTTTACTTGTCCACATCTGAGGGACCGAGGGCTGGCTGCTGTGCTGAGACGGCATTGAGTAGGGTGTCCCTGGAAAACTGCTGGTCTGTGAGAAAAGTGCAGGCAGAGACATAATGTTGCCTTCATCCAAAGGTGGTGCTCTCGATGTCTCAGAGAGCTCCACACCAGCAGCTGTTTCCACTTCTAAAACAACTGACAACCTGCCAATCACACTGCCTGTTGCAGGTAAAGAGCCGGAAGGTCTGCATCCAAAAGCATGTGTGACTGCTGTCCCCACAGTCACAGAGGATGAAGAGCACACTGATGCACTTGAAGGGGCAGACGGTGGTTGGCCCGCTCCGCTAGGCCGCATTGTAGCACAGTGAGCTTCCCACTGCGACTTATGCTTCATATCCATGTGACGGTTCATGGACGAAGTATTCAAACTACTGAGTTTTTGGCCTCTAGTTAGACATTGGTGACAAATCTTACAGATGACATGAGTTGGGTGATCCTTTGCGATGTCAAAAAAGGACCAGGCAAGGCTTAGAGCCCATGCGACCTGCAGAGCCAGCACGACTTGTGCTCAGAGGCAGAGTTGTGGCTGAGGATGCAGTTGTTGATGTGCTTCCAGTACTCCGTCACTGTCCAGGAAGACGCAACCTAACCTTGTCGTCAGTAACCTCCTCCTCCACCTCCTCTGCTGACCTCATCAAGTGCCTGACTGTGGGTTTGACAATAAGTGGGATCTACAACCTCATCATCACCCTGTGTGTTTGCACTCCCCTCTTCCTCCGAGCCAACCTTTTCCTGCCCTGACCGAATACTTAAGTTGTCATTCCAATCAGGTATCTGAGTCTCATCGTCATCAACATGTTCCTCATTGTCTCCACCAAGAGGAGTTACAGTTTGGGAATGAGGGTCTACATTATGCTCTGAACCTTCTTCATCTGGGCCTGGATCCGACTCACAAAGCTTCTGGGCATCAGTGCAGATCATTTCCTTGTCTGGACTCGCTGCAGCTTTGGAGCAGACCTCTGATTCCCAGGCTATAGTGTGACTGAAGAGCTCTGCAGACTCAACCATCTTTGTTACCCCCATACTCTGCAGGGCGGGTGGAGACTTGAGAGCTGGTAGAAAGCAAGTGCAATTGGGGTGACAACTCAGAGGACTGGAGTCTTTGGGAGGTTGAAGTGGAGGAGAGGCCACTTGATGGAGCACTTGAGATCCATTCAAGCATCTGCTGTTTTTGTGCCTCATCTACCGTTGGTAGCAATGCTCGTTTCCGTAACAAAGGGATCATATCAGACTGTCCACGGAAAGTAGTAGACATCTTACTTTGGCTGGAAGATGGTCTTTCTTCAGCAGATGTTACTGTTGCTTTACCACCTACCCCACGGACACAAACTTTTTTTTCCCTTTCCAACACGCCTGTTCCCCTTTCCACCAGCATCTGGCCTTTTGCCACTCATTTTGTTCGTGAACAAATTGGATACTGTTTGTTGCAGTTAAAAATTGCATAGCAGAAATGTAGAGGTGGTGTAGAATGCAGAGGTGGTGTAGCTTTCTTGTCAGCAGAGGAACGTCACTGACTATCCCAGACAATGATACTATGCCCCAAGGAATTGCCTGAGCTGATTTAGACAGAGGCTGTGAAAAACCCTTGCACAGCGCTGGCACAGACCTGCCTAGGAAAAATGGCTATGAACTGCTCTAATCTAACCCTGACAAGGGCTGAAATTAAAACTACTCCCTAAACCGATGTCTTGTCACTGAGATAATGGCGGCGATGGGGAAAATGGGCGAGTCTTATAGGGCAAGGACATGTGACATGCACAGCCAATGAAACATGCCCTTGCTTGTCTGTCAAAAATCCACTTTGCTGTATGTGTGTCTGTGAGTGACTGACAGCTTGGCCCACCCCACTGTACGCACGGTTAGGAAAAAAAAATGGCAATTGCCATTCTTTCAGCACTCAGCAGCACTGATCTAAACCCCGTCCCCCCCGCACACTATACGCTGAATTTTGATATGATTATTAACAGTGACTGACCGTATTACAGTAAAAAGCCAGCTAGTAACTAGCTATGCTTTTGGTGATCGAACCGTTATCGAACGGTAACTCGAACGGTCGAACATGAAGCAAATCGTTAGAGTTCGTCGAACGACTTGAACACCGCCCAAAACAACTTGAATTTGAAATTTGCGAATGGTTCACTTCGAACACCGCTCATCTCTATTTGAGTAAGAGATGCAGTTTGATACATCATTTGGAGACAAAAGTTTCAGTATCACAATAAAGAGAAAAAGGAGGCTCTCACCGGTTTTGTAGAAATTTCAGATGTTGCATTTATTCAGGCATAGGGGGAGGGTGCTTTGATAGCGTGCACACAGACTATGGCCGTTTCACACCGATTACCGATGCTGCAACGTCTGAAATTTCTACAAAACCGGTGAGTGCCTCCTTTTTCTCTTAATTGTTGTATCATCACGGCTCTGCAACTTTGGAGTTAACCTCGGTCAGTAGATCCAAGCTCGGGCTCACATAGGACACCTGAATAGGTGTAACAAAGTGGTAGACTGAATTATTTACCTTTGCCGGAGGCTGTATGAATTTGATTTGTTCGTCTAATCACAAAGAATAGTGCCCAGTGTTCTTCCTCACTGGATGGAAAAAGTTTCAGTACAACCTTTTTTTTAATCATTTCTTCTTAGCTGCTCCTAGGATCTTCGGCCCAGTGGGCAGTCCTAACAGTGACCTTATCTCTGCATACACATTTATACAGAGGCAGCTGTCAATCACGGATATGACCAAATGTTATACTGAAACTACTGGACCAAATGTTATACTGAATATTTAATCTATTGATCTGCTCAAATCCCCCTGTTCTGTCATAACTGCAGATTGGATGACATTTTCATGGTGGCATGTCCCCTTTAACTTCTTAATGACGGAGCCAATTTTGACCTTAATGACCAGGCCAAATTTTAGAAATCAGACCAGTGTCACTATGGGGTTATAACTCTGGAACGCTTCAACAGATCCCGGTGATTCTGAGATTATTTTTTTTTTACATTTTGTACTTAAATGTTAGTGGTAAAATTTAGGCCAAATTTATTTCCGATTATTTGTGACAATGTCGGAAAGTTGGCGAAAATTTAGAATATGTGCCAGTTTTCAAACTTTAAAATTTTATGCCCTTAAACCAGAAACTTATGTCACACAAAATAGTTAAAAAAAAAAAATAACATCTCCCACATGTCTACATCAGCACCATTTTTAAAACATATTTTTTTTTTGTTATCAAGTTAGAAGGGTTCAAAGTTTTTGAACAATTTCTCATTTTTCAAACAAAATTTACAAGACCATGTTTTTAGGGACCACATCTTATTGTTACTTGTATACAGCAGCACATGAAACCTGTGAGTGATTCACTGACACAGTCTGTAAGACCCAGACCCTGCTTATAGCTGAATCTTACAGGCCACTGTACCCTGGGGTCACTCGAGTGACCCTAGGGTACCATGGCAGTGATCGGGACCTGCAATTATAATGATGAGGGGCCAATTTTGCCATTTAACCTCTTAAGTACTGCTGTTGTGATTGATAGCGATGTTGAAGGGATTAATTGGCCCCAATTAGTTCCAAAACCGTTCGGGGCCAATGCCTGTCAACTGTCAGGTACAGCTGTTACCCGTGGGAATATCATCCTGTGTGAATATACCCTGTGTCAGCAGGGGTGTCAGCAGTTGTTAAAGGAGTTGTCCGACATAAACTCAAAAATGTTTGGTAAGGTAATCTGTGCTGTATTGTCATATAAAACACCCCTACATTGTTATTTTTTGTTTTCTAACTTTTGTTCCTCTTAAATTATCCATTTATTCTCTGCAGCTCTTTGTTTACATTCAGCTCCAGCAAACATGACCCCTTCCTGTGCTAAACCTGACAGTCAGAGCTGGCACCGCCCAGCCTCAGTGTCCAGCCCCGCCCCCTGCCAGCCACGCCCTCTGCACACACATTCCCTGTCAGTATTCTGCCACAGCACCTGACCTGTTATCACTCTAGCATTGGAAAAAACAGCCTACACATCGTGCTCTGCACCCGCCACACACACATCGGGCTCTGCACCCCACACACACAGGGCTCTGGACCCCACACACACACAGGGCTCTGCACCCCACACACACACACAGGACTCTGCACACCACAAACACATCAGGCTCTGCACCCCACACACACATCAGGCTCTGCACCCCACACACACATCAGGCTCTGCACCCCCACACACACATCTGGCTCTGCACCCCCCACACACATCTGGCTCTGTACCCCACACACACACATCTGGCTCTGTACCCCACACACACACACAGGGCTCTGCACCCCACACACACATCGGGCTCTGCACACCACACACACACACAGGGGTCTGCACCCCATCAAATTGGGCTCTTTACCCCACACCACATCGGGCTCTGCACCCATCACAACACCCAATGTGCTCTGTACTGACTCCTCCCCCCCCTCTGTGATGCCGATACATTTCAATGTGCGATCCTGCGCAGGGGGTGGCGGTGACACCGCGGCAGCCAATGCCAGGCCCCTCCCCCAGGTCACGAACCCCACAGCAGTGCCGGGGGAGGTTGCGGGGAGAGTACGGGTGCGGGGGAATGTGTGGGAGGGTGCAGGAAAGGGGGGCGGGGACTCCACACACTGTACCCACCCAGCAGGGCGGCAACATGCTGTTCTCTGATTTGCATGTCAACATGGTCCTACCCATGTTGACATGAAATGACCGGAAGCAGCAAAATCGCGGCAGGAGCGGACACATGACCACTCTGAGCCTGGGGAGAGGGGCTGACAGCAGGGCAGGTAAGTGGTCACTATCTACTTACCTGCCCCAATGTAGCTCCATAGTCAAATTACAAAAAAAGGCAAAATGAGCCGGATAACCCCTTTAAGAGAATAAAGATTGGGCTCACTGAAGTTCGGTGTACCTAATTTATTAAGAGGCATACACAACTTAATTAATTGGGCACATATCTTTGCTGGCATGTGCTGCCACCCAAAATGTAGTTCAGTCAGAAACTAAAGTACATTCCTGGGGTAAGTTACACCACTAAAGAATTATGGTGTAAACACCTTAATGAATCAGGGCCTACATATTTATCATTTAAAATTTAACTCCTTACCAACATAAGACATAATGGTATGTCATGTGTCTGCTCCCAGTCTGCCTATCTCAGGTTCAATTGCCTTTGTTTGACAGCAAAACAATGAAATTAAAAAAACATACTGTACATATATTTTTAATATATGGAAAAAATTAAACACAGATTTGAATCATTCTCGTTTTCCATTATTAAAAATAAATTAAAAAAAAGTCCATGTTGTATCGTTAAGTCATTCAATGTCCAACCTATCAAAATTTTAAATCAACCCGATCTGTAAACACTATCATGAGAAGAAAAGGCAACATTTCCACTTAACAGAAAATAAATATTTATTATATATACACGTGTGTTTGAAAGCTGTAAAAATATAAGCCAAAAAGAAAAGGCTGATTTGCACTTTTTTTGCAATTTCGCCGCGTTTCAATTTTTTTTCCTCACTGTCCAATACATTAAATGATAAAATGTAAAGTGTCATTCAAAAGTACAACTTGTCCTGCAAAAAAGCAAGCCCCTGTATGGTTATGTCTCTTGGAAAAAGTGGAGGGAAAAAAAATCAGAAATGCAAATACTGAAAATCATCTGGTTAAGAAAAGGTTAGAAATGTAAATGCTTATAATTGTACTTCCGTAACCATAGACATATCTGACTAAAAATCTAAAAACTTTGAAGCAGCAAACTTTGTGTAAAAGGATTTTTATTTCAAGCAAGATTATTTTCAGGACACTTGAACCTCTTGAGCAAAAAGTACAGATTCTCCAAAAACGTTTATTTTTTGGGTCCACTCGTCTCCAGCGGGACCTGAAGATTACATTATACACACCTGTGGATTCTCTAGCCGTCTGCATCCTGGGTATTGAAGAGCCATACTGTATATCTAATTCATGACTGTGGAGTTGGTAAACAAACCTCCGACTCCTCAATTTCCCTGATTCCGACTTCCTCATACATGGCTTGTGTTTCTGATAAATTTACTGTAGTAAAATGGTAACATCAGGCGTTTAATCATTATTGTGATGCAATAATCAAGCTGTTTAGATGGAACATAAAATAGATTTATTGGAATACAAGTTTAGAACACAAAAAACTGTAATAAATTGTAAATATACAATAAACTATGCAGGAAGTGGGGGGAAATAAAACCGTTTTCAACTAAAATGTACCAAATAACATTTGTGCAGTCTATGAATTTGTTCTAAGAAATCATATGGCCTCCATTAGATCCTCCTTCATAGAAGACCTCAAATCTGACCTAATTATTTTAAGGCTAGAGAACAACCTATCTACAGTAACTTGGGCTTGTTGCAAAGCGGTGACCACATGGGCAACATCTCTAACAATTTCAGGGTATAAAGTAGAAGTATTTTTTAGCTGGATATTTTCACGGATGCCCATAAAATTTGTCAATTTAGATATAGTAGTATGGGTACAGAGAAATTATACAATAAAAACTCCTAAAACTTAACTTTTACTAGAGACATTTTTAAAAGACCAATGGTCCCATAAAATCAAACATAAAGACACACATATAGAAAAAACATAAGTGTTGGCTCATAAATTCAAAACAGAGACCACACTCATGTAAGGCACAGTTATAGTAAATTTTTCCCCAGAGACTCCACCATAGAGTAATGTGATGGTAGTACTCAATTATTTTCCAAATGCCCCTCCTAGGGGAATCGCCCCTCCGGATAGGCTAAGAAATACAGTATGGGGATAAAGATAAAGAGGAATAATTGGCAAATTGCCCAGAAGATTTTTCCAATTTGAGACAGTAATAATGAAGCAGATATCAACATAATGTAGCACCATCTGCTAGTATAAACATGGAAAGGTCTCACCAATCGTAAATGCAGGACCGATTCTTGGCGTAAGACTCCAGGCATCAGGGTTGACTTTCCATAGTATTAGTCATTCCCTGTCAGTCTTCCCCAGGAAGCAATTTCATATGGGGTTAAAAAAAACATCCCTTTGTAGTAGTTTATTTGCAGATACATTTTTCTCCTGGTACTCCCTTGGGAGAAAAATTTAGCTGCAAATAAAGTACTAGAAAGGGATGGTTTTTTAACCCCATATGAAATTGCTTCCTGGGTAAGACGGACAGGGAATGACTAATACTATGGAAAATCAACCCTGATGCCTAGAGTCTTACGCTGGGAATCGGTCCTGCATTTATGATTGGTGAGACCTTTCCATGTTTATACTAGCAGATGGTGCTACATTATGTTGATATCTGCTTGATTATTACTGTCTCAAATTAGAAAAATCTTTTGGGCAATTTGCCAATTATTCCTCACTTTATCTTAATCCCCATACTGTATTCCTTAGCCTATCCGGAGGGGCGGTTCCCCTAGGAGGGGCATTTGGAAATAATGAGTACTACCATCAGATTACGCTATGGTGGAGTCTCTGGGGAGAAATTTACTATAACTGTGCCTTACTTGAGTGTGGTCTCTGTTTTGAATTTATGAGCCAACACTTATGTTTTTTCTATATGTGTGTCTTTATGTTTGATTTTATGGGACCATTGGTCTTTTAAAAATGTCTCTAGTAAAAGTTAAGTTTTAGGAATTTTCATTGTATAATTTCTCTATACCCATACTGCTATATCTATAAAGTAGTAGTCCTTATCCTGTAGTAATGTGCCCATCCTTGTCCCCATCCTGTACTAATGTGCCCATCCTTGTCCACATGTAGTAATGTGCTCATCCTTATTTCCATCCTGTAGTAATGTGCTCATCCTTATTTCTATCCTGTAGAAATGTGTTTATCCTTCTTTCCATCCTGTAGTATTGTGCCCATTTTTGTCCCCATCCTGTTGTATTGTGCCCATTGTTGTCCCCATCTTGTAGTAATATGCCCATTCATGTCCCAATCCTGAAGAATATGCCCATCATTGTCCCTATCCTTGTCCCCATCCTGTAGTAATGAGCCCATCCTGGTCCTTATCCTGTAATAATGTGCACAGCCTGGTCTGTGCCCATCCTTGTCTCTAGAAATAAAAAATAGCGCTATGAGAAGCACCCGTGGCGACAATTTGATTATAGTATATGAAAGCTTCTCACCTGATTAGGTTGTGCGCCCTCGCACAACCTCGGTGATGATCATGTAGATCCTCTGGAGGATATGGGGTTGTCACGGCTGATGTTAACCGATTAAGCTGGGTAATCCTGGGGAGATGACCGCTCCTAGTTCCAGGTTCACCGACTCTTGAGATCCTGGAGCTGATTACGGTCGTGAGTCTTCCTCTCAAAGTGTTTGGAATATATTGGAGCTATTACCATCAGCAGCTATTAGAACCGGAATCCCAGAGAGGGAGTAAAGTCTATGGATAGTAGTTGATGCCGGTCTTTTTTTAGCGCTAGTAATAGATCTAATAACTCAGGTTGTCTTTAAGAATAGATTATGCTTTATTTGTGACAGTAAAGTCAAATAAAATAAAGCTCTTGTAGACACAACGCGTTTCAGCAGGAATATACTGCTTTCCTCAGGTGTAGCAAGAGCCATTATACTTTAAATTTATAGATAAAACAGTCTCACCGATGGGGCTTAAGGGTGTGTCTTGTGTTCAGACAATTTTAACCCTTTTAGTACCAAGTAAAACTATATTATTACATATCAAATAAAACTGTGTTTTTTATATAATAAAAGTAGTTAGTTGAATTATAAAAAATAATAAATAATTGATTAAATAAAATTTTTATATATAAATAGAGTCGGATGTAATATAAAAATTTTTAAAAATATTTAAATAGGGCAATTTTTATCTTAAAAATATAAATATATACATCTGTGTAAACATGTATCATTAATAACTAAGGAGGCCAGGGATCTTCTAGTTTATCTCCTATATATTATATCAAATTGCATTTATAATGGTTTTTACATATTTTAGTTAAAAATTCTTCTTAGTCTTAACCATATACCTTCATATATAAACCATACATATACAAAATTAATATTAATTTTCAGTATTATAAATTGTCATTATTCATTTATATAAAAATGCTAATATTATTATTCTTATTAATTCTTTTATAGATTTATATTCAAATGTTACCCAGAAATATAAATAAAATTTATTTTTAATTTTTAATCGATTTTTTGTATAATTTTTTATTTTTATATATACATGTAATCTTATACCCACTTATCTGTGGTCTTATATATTCTTGCTTATATGCATATATGATTACCCCAGGTATTACGTTTTTTAATATTTTTATTATTGTTATTATTATTTTGCAACGTTATCTATCATTATATTATGACCTTCGGGGGTCAATGTGCCCAATTTAAAAATCCAATAACTTTCTCTTTTAGTAAGTTTAATTATTGCTTGTGGATCTTTTTTATCCACACAGTCTATGATGGTAAGTTTCATCATTGGATTTTTATTATGCACACTATTGTAGTGTCTTGAGACACTATGTAGGGGGTAGCCATTTTTTATATTATATCGATGTTTATTCAGACGTGCATGCATTTCCTGAATAGTTCTTCCTACATATTGGGTACCGCAAGGGCACTCAATCAGGTAGATTACATATGTAGAATGACAATCAAATCTCTGTTTTATTGTAAACACTTCCTTTGTGGTTTTAGACATGAAGGTTTTTTTATTTCCTGTAATTACCTGACAGCATAGACATCTTGTTGTATGGCATGGGTAACAGCCCCATGTATTAGGATTATTAATATTGACAGTTATTGGTTTTAAAAGAGTGTTACTTGGTGCAATTAAATTGCCTAAATTCTTGTTTCTTTTATATATAATAATTGGTTTTTGTGGTATATGGTCTGTTAGTATAGGGTCTCCTTTTACTATAAACCAGTATTTGTTAATCAATCTCTCAATTTGAGTTCTGGATTGACAGTATGTAGTGACAAGGCTCCATTTGGATAGTTTGGTTTTTTCATCTTTTTTCGGGGCATCCATTTGTTTTGGTTGTACACATGATTCCTGAGTTAGGGAATTTGCTTTCTCATAGGCATCCTGTATTAGTTTCTTGGGGTATCTTTTTTCGAGAAATCTATGTTTGAGGATTTTGCATTCTTTATTATAATCGATATCTGTTGTGCAGTTTTTCCTAATTCTTCGGTATTGTCCGTAAGGTATATTCTTGATCCATCTAGGTAGATGTCCGCTATTGTATTTTAGATAGCTGTTTACATCCACTGATTTAAAATGGGTGGATGTTGTAATTAGTCCTACTTCATTTAAATTAATTTGTAGATCTAGGAATTGTATAGTTTTATTAGAATAGGTAGCCGTAAATGATAATCCCCATTCATTCTTATTAATATCCTCTATGAAGTCCAATAATTTCTCGGGGGGGCCCTTCCATATAATGAACAGATCGTCTATAAAACGACGGTAATGTATTATATTTTCCTTGTATCTGGATTGCCCGATGGAGACGGTTTCAAATGCACCCATAAAGATGTTGGCATAACTGGGTGCGAAACGCGTCCCCATCGCGCAGCCTCTAATTTGTTTAAAAAAGTCACCCTCAAAGGTGAACACATTGTTCTCTAAAATAAATTCAATCGCCTTTATTATAAATTTCCGTTGGGGTGTTGAAATTTCTCTGTCATTTAATAATGTTTTTTCAATAGCTGACAAACCCCTACTATGTGTTATATTGTTATACAAAGAACTGACATCCATTGTGAGAAGTAAACTGTTTTTTAGGGGAGGTAAAGTTAATAGTTCCCTAATCAATTGTGTTGAGTCCTTTAGATAGGACTCTAACTTTAAAACATATTCTTGTAAAAACAAATCCACAAAATGGGATAAATTACTAGTTATAGAATTAACCCCTGAGATTATTGGACGTCCTGGTGGCTTCAAAGGGTCTTTATGTATTTTCGGTAGGAAATAAAAAAATGGCACTGAATAGTTAGTGATATCAAGGAATTTTTTCTCTTTTTTGTTTAATATTCCTTGTTGTGAGGCATCTTTTATGATCTTGCCGTATTCCTTTAGAATCTGGATTGAGGGGTCCTTATCTAGGGGTAAATAATATTCCTTATCACTTAAAATTTTCTTGCCCTCCTCATGGTACCAAGTCCTATCCATAACTACTATCCCTCCCCCTTTATCCGCTCTTTTTATAATAATATTTTTATTTTTTTGTAATGTAATTATAGCTTTTTGTTCATTTTTTGTGAGATTATTTTTCATTCTTTGATTCGGGAGGGATCTAATGTCCTTTAGTATTAATTGCTGAAATGTTTCTATGTGGGACCCTTTATGATGCAATGGGTAGAAATTACTCCTTAGATTTCTTGGATTTACATGTTTAATATTTGGTTGGTTTATATCGATTGTATCTTGTTTTATTGTGGAGCTTTGGCTTGATCTTCCTTTTTCTTCTATTAAAAAATGTCTCTGAATAGTGATCTTTTTGAAGAAATCATTTAGATCTAAATAAAATGAAAAATTGTCCAGTCCTGTGGTTGGACTGAATGATAAGCCATGGCTCAAAAGTGATTTCTCATCATCCGTTAAAATGTGATTGGAGATGTTAAAAATCCCTATTTTATCTTTTTGTTCATTTATATCCTTTTTGTCTCTGTTGAGTAATTGTTTGGTTGGTTGGTCTATTGTATTTTTGTTTTTTTCTGAATTAATTCCTGATCGTTCATCTCTTTTTCTCTGGTTACGTCTTGATCCTCCTCTGCATCCTCTCCTGTTCTTTTTCTTTTGGAGTGGCGTCCTGGAGCCACCCGAAAATAATGGGTGATTTTCATAGTATTAAGGTTAGTTAGTTTGTCCAGGCTCGTATCTCTTTGATTATCTATAGATTTATTTAATATGGAAGGGGAAATATCAGATAATAAGGGTTCTTGTGGATCATTTTCTCCGTGTGTTGTAAAAATTGATAGATCAAGCAATTGTATGCTAGTTTCGTCATTTAAGGTGGGTTTGTTCATAATGTTACTACTACTATTAGTAACTAATTCTTTATTAGATATCCCTTCCCCAGCTAGAGTGCTAGCTCTTTTCTCACTAAATGATATTATCGGAGCTTTTAAACTAGTTCTCAAATCCAAATTAGTATAGTTCTTACTCCTAATCGGGGTAAATGGAAATTCGGGAGTAGGATTGTGTATTAATTCTGTGATTTTATTGTCAGGCTCGTTATTAATAGTTTTACTCATTTTAAGTTTAGATTTATGAGCTTCATAGTGCTTCCTCTGTTTTTCCGATGTCAAGCAATTTAACGAGTCTTTACTTTTTATTTGTTTAATCATTTCTCTATTAGTTTTAATATTGTTTTTATCTTTATTTTTATTAGTATTAGAGTCTCTAGTCATTTTTTCTCTTGTTTTAGTTGTATTACCAGAAATGTCATCTAGTATTCTTGGATTAGTGGAATTAGTAGTGATTTCCATATTCTCACTATCTTTATTATTTTCATATCTATCCTTTATATAGTTAATGGCTTTTTTCTTTATTATTTCCTCTTCATATTTGTTTAATGTTATTTTAAGGATAAGATCTATTTCTTTATAATCATAGGATAATGAGTAAAGATTCAAGGTATGTTTTAAATTATTCAATTTTTTTAAAGCTTTTTCAATTTCTATATTATTCTGTCCTATAATCATTTTTAATAATCCTTGTGAGCAATTCTTTAAATAATCTTCCCATTTATTTGTAAAATTCATGTCATTAGGGAAAGGTGATTTATAATTTAGTGTAAATTCCGTTGGTATTAGATTTTCTAGTAAATATTTTTCAAGAAATAATTTATTAAGGTGGTGTGTAATCTCTAATTTACAGTTCCATTCGTAATCGGAGAAGAGGTCTGCCATATTTTTCCTATCGATCTCATTTAATCTAATGTTCTCATCCTCATTTATTTCTTTATTAAATGATTGGTTACCTAGTATATTTGAGATTAAGGATTCCCTATGTGCTAGCCTGTTATTATTAAAAAAATCCATGTTAAAAGTATTAAATAGATGTTCACAGATGTCCTTGTAATTACAATCTTATATATAGATGTGTATAGGAAATTATTAGTTCGCAAATGTCCTCTTAGTTCAAGATTTTCAGAATTAAATTTCTTCTTGGTGAAAACGTAGTCTTTACTTATAAACGTGATATGTGTATATCCTGATGCTTGGTCTGATATTTGCCTTATTATTTCAATTTTTTCAAATATTTCAATCCTCGGGTGCCTTCAAGCAGCTTAATGGGGTAATCCCACGCTTGATGCGTTCGCTTGGTCACTAGAAATAAAAAATAGCGCTATGAGAAGCACCCGTGGCGACAATTTGATTATAGTATATGAAAGCTTCTCACCTGATTAGGTTGTGCGCCCTCGCACAACCTCGGTGATGATCATGTAGATCTTCTGGAGGATATGGGGTTGTCACGGCTGATGTTAACCGATTAAGCTGGGTAATCCTGGGGAGATGACCGCTCCTAGTTCCAGGTTCACCGACTCTTGAGATCCTGGAGCTGATTACGGTCGTGAGTCTTCCTCTCAAAGTGTTTGGAATATATTGGAGCTATTACCATCAGCAGCTATTAGAACCGGAATCCCAGAGAGGGAGTAAAGTCTATGGATAGTAGTTGATGCCGGTCTTTTTTTAGCGCTAGTAATAGATCTAATAACTCAGGTTGTCTTTAAGAATAGATTATGCTTTATTTGTGACAGTAAAGTCAAATAAAATAAAGCTCTTGTAGACACAACGCGTTTCAGCAGGAATATACTGCTTTCCTCAGGTGTAGCAAGAGCCATTATACTTTAAATTTATAGATAAAACAGTCTCACCGATGGGGCTTAAGGGTGTGTCTTGTGTTCAGACAATTTTAACCCTTTTAGTACCAAGTAAAACTATATTATTACATATCAAATAAAACTGTGTTTTTTATATAATAAAAGTAGTTAGTTGAATTATAAAAAATAATAAATAATTGATTAAATAATACGATACGAGCCTGGACAAACTAACTAACCTTAATACTATGAAAATCACCCATTATTTTCGGGTGGCTCCAGGACGCCACTCCAAAAGAAAAAGAACAGGAGAGGATGCAGAGGAGGATCAAGACGTAACCAGAGAAAAAGAGATGAACGATCAGGAGTTAATTCAGAAAAAAACGAAAATACAATAGACCAACCAACCAAACAATTACTCAACAGAGACAAAAAGGATATAAATGAACAAAAAGATAAAATAGGGATTTTTAACATCTCCAATCACATTTTAACGGATGATGAGAAATCACTTTTGAGCCATGGCTTATCATTCAGTCCAACCACAGGACTGGACAATTTTTCATTTTATTTAGATCTAAATGATTTCTTCAAAAAGATCACTATTCAGAGACATTTTTTAATAGAAGAAAAAGGAAGATCAAGCCAAAGCTCCACAATAAAACAAGATACAATCGATATAAACCAACCAAATATTAAACATGTAAATCCAAGAAATCTAAGGAGTAATTTCTACCCATTGCATCATAAAGGGTCCCACATAGAAACATTTCAGCAATTAATACTAAAGGACATTAGATCCCTCCCGAATCAAAGAATGAAAAATAATCTCACAAAAAATGAACAAAAAGCTATAATTACATTACAAAAAAATAAAAATATTATTATAAAAAGAGCGGATAAAGGGGGAGGGATAGTAGTTATGGATAGGACTTGGTACCATGAGGAGGGCAAGAAAATTTTAAGTGATAAGGAATATTATTTACCCCTAGATAAGGACCCCTCAATCCAGATTCTAAAGGAATACGGCAAGATCATAAAAGATGCCTCACAACAAGGAATATTAAACAAAAAAGAGAAAAAATTCCTTGATATCACTAACTATTCAGTGCCATTTTTTTATTTCCTACCGAAAATACATAAAGACCCTTTGAAGCCACCAGGACGTCCAATAATCTCAGGGGTTAATTCTATAACTAGTAATTTATCCCATTTTGTGGATTTGTTTTTACAAGAATATGTTTTAAAGTTAGAGTCCTATCTAAAGGACTCAACACAATTGATTAGGGAACTATTAACTTTACCTCCCCTAAAAAACAGTTTACTTCTCACAATGGATGTCAGTTCTTTGTATAACAATATAACACATAGTAGGGGTTTGTCAGCTATTGAAAAAACATTATTAAATGACAGAGAAATTTCAACACCCCAACGGAAATTTATAATAAAGGCGATTGAATTTATTTTAGAGAACAATGTGTTCACCTTTGAGGGTGACTTTTTTAAACAAATTAGAGGCTGCGCGATGGGGACGCGTTTCGCACCCAGTTATGCCAACATCTTTATGGGTGCATTTGAAACCGTCTCCATCGGGCAATCCAGATACAAGGAAAATATAATACATTACCGTCGTTTTATAGACGATCTGTTCATTATATGGAAGGGCCCCCCCGAGAAATTATTGGACTTCATAGAGGATATTAATAAGAATGAATGGGGCTTATCATTTACGGCTACCTATTCTAATAAAACTATACAATTCCTAGATCTACAAATTAATTTAAATGAAGTAGGACTAATTACAACATCCACCCATTTTAAATCAGTGGATGTAAACAGCTATCTAAAATACAATAGCGGACATCTACCTAGATGGGTCAAGAATATACCTTACGGACAATACCGAAGAATTAGGAAAAACTGCACAACAGATATCGATTATAATAAAGAATGCAAAATCCTCAAACATAGATTTCTCGAAAAAAGATACCCCAAGAAACTAATACAGGATGCCTATGAGAAAGCAAATTCCCTAACTCAGGAATCATGTGTACAACCAAAACAAATGGATGCCCCGAAAAAAGATGAAAAAACCAAACTATCCAAATGGAGCCTTGTCACTACATACTGTCAATCCAGAACTCAAATTGAGAGATTAACAAATACTGGTTTATAGTAAAAGGAGACCCTATACTAACAGACCATATACCACAAAAACCAATTATTATATATAAAAGAAACAAGAATTTAGGCAATTTAATTGCACCAAGTAACACTCTTTTAAAACCAATAACTGTCAATATTAATAATCCTAATACATGGGGCTGTTACCCATGCCATACAACAAGATGTCTATGCTGTCAGGTAATTACAGGAAATAAAAAAACCTTCATGTCTAAAACCACAAAGGAAGTGTTTACAATAAAACAGAGATTTGATTGTCATTCTACATATGTAATCTACCTGATTGAGTGCCCTTGCGGTACCCAATATGTAGGAAGAACTATTCAGGAAATGCATGCACGTCTGAATAAACATCGATATAATATAAAAAATGGCTACCCCCTACATAGTGTCTCAAGACACTACAATAGTGTGCATAATAAAAATCCAATGATGAAACTTACCATCATAGACTGTGTGGATAAAAAAGATCCACAAGCAATAATTAAACTTACTAAAAGAGAAAGTTATTGGATTTTTAAATTGGGCACATTGACCCCCGAAGGTCATAATATAATGATAGATAACGTTGCAAAATAATAATAACAATAATAAAAATATTAAAAAACGTAATACCTGGGGTAATCATATATGCATATAAGCAAGAATATATAAGACCACAGATAAGTGGGTATAAGATTACATGTATATATAAAAATAAAAAATTATACAAAAAATCGATTAAAAATTAAAAATAAATTTTATTTATATTTCTGGGTAACATTTGAATATAAATCTATAAAAGAATTAATAAGAATAATAATATTAGCATTTTTATATAAATGAATAATGACAATTTATAATACTGAAAATTAATATTAATTTTGTATATGTATGGTTTATATATGAAGGTATATGGTTAAGACTAAGAAGAATTTTTAACTAAAATATGTAAAAACCATTATAAATGCAATTTGATATAATATATAGAGATAAACTAGAAGATCCCTGGCCTCCTTAGTTATTAATGATACATGTTTACACAGATGTATATATTTATATTTTTAAGATAAAAATTGCCCTATTTAAATATTTTTAAAAATTTTTATATTACATCCGACTCTATTTATATATAAAAATTTTATTTAATCAATTATTTATTATTTTTTATAATTCAACTAACTACTTTTATTATATAAAAAACACAGTTTTATTTGATATGTAATAATATAGTTTTACTTGGTACTAAAAGGGTTAAAATTGTCTGAACACAAGACACACCCTTAAGCCCCATCGGTGAGACTGTTTTATCTATAAATTTAAAGTATAATGGCTCTTGCTACACCTGAGGAAAGCAGTATATTCCTGCTGAAACGCGTTGTGTCTACAAGAGCTTTATTTTATTTGACTTTACTGTCACAAATAAAGCATAATCTATTCTTAAAGACAACCTGAGTTATTAGATCTATTACTAGCGCTAAAAAAAGACCGGCATCAACTACTATCCATCCTTGTCTCTACTCTTTCTTTCTCTCTCTCTCTTTTCTATGAGAGCAAGTGGAAAGATGTTCCTGAAATCTGGTCAAACTGTTTGCTATGGGAATTGAATCTTTCCCTGCAGCAATGCTTTGCTGCTCCATGTTGTCCAAATACTTTTCAAAATTAAACTCCTCATCTAGTGAGGATGAATATACGGCAGCAGTAGCACTGGCAGGATCCAAGTCATCTTGCTCTTGGCCGTCCTGTAGCCGCTCATCCTACTTATTATGTATATAAAGTGCAGCACAGATTCATCTTGACTAAAAGTCGAGATTCTTCAATAAGGAATAGAACAGATATTTATAGAACATTTCATAACTTTCCAAAATTCTTTTAAACAATATTCAGCACATTACTACAATGAACTGCTGTACCCAATTTATTATATATTTTCGGAGTCGGTGCATTTTATGCTGACTCCACCAAAATGAACACCGACCCTCTGACTCCACTGCCCTGATATCTACTATTGAATACTGTCTGAAGGCCAACTCTATCACATTAGGGGCTGATCACCTTGGAACCACCAAAGACTATGGCTCAATCTTCCGGACGTGTACATATCCTAATCTGGATGGCGTTAAAACAGCCTGCAATGTATCAGTTACCAGAAAGACTAATGTATTGATTTGCGGAGCTGCACAGCTCCATCAATAGAATAGTGGCAACAGCCGGGTTCTGCACATCGCCCCCTATTTGAATAAATAGGAAGATATGTGCAGTACCCGGCCACAGCCTCTATGCATGACATGTATTGTACCTCATTATCAGCAGGCACAGTTATTGCATCCCTTAGTTTATGTGCACACGACGACTTTTTTAGACCAGTTCCACATTAATTTTTTCCGTATTTTTGAGCTGTTTTTAAGGGCTAGCACACACGACGAGTAGAATGTGATAACAAAATCGCTTTCCACTCTGAATAATATTACTCTATGGGGCAGCTCCCATGAGCGATTTTTTTCTCTGCCCTAATCGGACTGAGGAAACAATCGCAGCATGCTGCGGGGTAGTATGTGATCCTGTTTCACTCGCACCAATTCAAGTCTATGGGGGCAAGAGAAACATTACATTGCACTCGCATTACAGCAGAGTGCAATGCGATTCTCTCATCAACTGGCAACGGAGGAGGTAGGGAGATAAATACCTCTCTCCCCTCCGCAGCATCGGCCCTCCCCTCCGCAGCTGTGGTCTGATCGGAGGATCAGACCACAGTCGCATGACACTTGGCTCTTGCTGTGCTGCAGGTGTTAGCAGAGTGTCATGCGACCACTCGCACTAAACCCCGTGTGGCCTCAGCCTTCGAAAGCCATAAATAGGCTAATAGAAGCGGTCTGACCATACTCTCACCTGTTGTGGAATGGCCCACTAGATTATATGCAGTAAAAAATAAGCAAGCCACCGACTACCAAAAACGACCAGGAAAAACACCGCCAGCATTTGTCTGAAACTTCACCTTCATAAACTAATCATTTACAATCGGCATCTACAAATTGCTATGTGCACGTTCCCTTATACTTCCAACATGTTAATGTAGAAGGAAATGCAGGGAATGTTCTAATACAGCCCACTATTGAATAACTTGCATCTTGTATTTCCTTCTGTTCTGCAGTGACGCTGGGTCAGCATCAGTGGGCATCGAGTCTTGCTGAGAAATTTTGTGACTTTGATGTCTTGGTGCAAATATGTGAACTCACTGACAATCAGAACAGACTTCAGCGTTACATGGCTCAGTTTGCAGATCAGGTTTGTGTGTTACTCATTAATACCTTATCCCTGCAGATTTTTATTTTTTTTTTTTTTAGTAGCATTTGCGTTTTTGTCTCCCATAATGCAGTCATAGTTTTATTTTTCCTTTAGGTTGCTATTTGTTAACTTGTTTTTTGAGAGACAAATTGTTTTTCATCTATGCCATTATTTTTTCCATACAATGTGCTGGAAAGCAGGAAAATAAAATTCTAAGTATGATGATATGGTGAAAGAAAAATCCAATTCTGCCATGGTTCTTGGGGGTGGGGGATAGAGAAAACTTGTATAGTTTTTTTTTATTAACTTAAAGATGTTGTCCGAGACTTTTCTATAGATAGATTATCAATATCTGTTTGGTGGGGGTTCGCCAATTGGCAGTTCCCGACAGAAGCCACAGTGGATTTGTGTTGAAAAACAGCTCCTTCAATAAAATAGTGGCCACAGCCTGGTAGTGCTCACCACCGCCTATTTACATCAATAGGGAGTATATATGCAGTACCACAGCCTCTATGCAGTTGATGGAGCTGTGCTGAGCAACTTGGCACATCCGGCCAGCACTGGAAACATCTTGTCACTGAAGAACCCCTTTAAGTGGTAAAGGAAAAAAAAGGGGGTTGTCCTTCCATTTTCTGAGACCCGTAACGTTTTTATTTCTGTCGATTGAGGGGTTTGAGATATAGTTTTTTGCTTGGTGAGCTAACAGGTTTATAATACCAACATTTTGAGTGCAGTTTATTGCATTTGTTTTAAGGAGTGGTGACTAGAAAACCTCCGATTCTAGTGGCTTTTAACATATATAGGGGTATATTAATATTTTTATAGACCTGATTGAATGCGAAGATACAAAAATGTTTCATTTTTTAATTTCTGTATTTTTAATTGGGAAAAGGAGGGATGTGAGTCTAAGGCTGGGTTCATGTAGTGTTTTCTTCTACAGTCACTGGCTCTGCTGAGCTTACATCGGACCTCCTCACAAATTGGGATTTGAGCATGTGCGGCAATGGGGCCATTGACCATAATGAAGCACACTGAGTCACAGTGTGCTTGTTGTGCACTATTTTCGGCCACATATACCTATTGGAGGCAGGCAGCAAGATGTACTTGACTACTTTTTTTTATATTGTATTTATTTTTTTTTAGTCTTTTCAGAATACTTGAACCTGTAATTGTCTGTCTTCTACTATGTACTCCAATAACACAATATGGCCGAGCTTTACAAGAGTGCCAAGATTAAGTGACAGAGGCCTCTGGCAGGCCATGGTAGCCCATCGGGGCTGATTGAAGCTGGCATACGCAAGCACAGTCAACTACTTAATTTGAACGCCAGTGAAAATGACAGTGACATTTACATGGTGAACAGCAGCTCAACTTGGGCGACACTGTAATATAACTGGCATCTACCATGTATGTAGAGAGTTCAGCTCCTGAACATGCGCCACACAGCTTCACCCCAGCAATGGCGTACTTACATGTACATTTCCATATAATGGTTGTCTGAGACTATGTTGCTCAGAAAAATGAACATACACACTTCTCAGTTTCTTTATGGGTCAGAATGATGAGATGCTTGGAAGAGTGAAGTACAACATTTCCTTAAATGTGTCCCTGCTTGTAGTTTTTCCCAGGCAAGGTCAGCTAATTGCCTGAGTTTTTTCAGCCACTGATCCCAAAGCGATCAGCTTGATATTCTCTTTACTTGGCATTTTGAGCTCCTAAAATGTTGTCTATGTAAATATGGGTTCTTGTTGCCATTATTTATAACTCTTTCACTTGTATAATTCAGAATTTTTCAGATTTCTTATTTCGCTGGTATTTGGAAAAAGGAAAACGCGGAAAGCTTTTATCACAACCAGTTTCTCAGCATGGACAGTTGGCGTCTTTCTTACAAGCTCACGAGCACCTTAGCTGGTTACATGAAATCAATAGTCAAGATTTTGAAAAGGTGATCATGATTGCATTTTCTCACAAATGGGCATTCTGGATTTCCAATATAATGTATACCAATTTTTAGCCGCTGGGTGGAAATCCTCTGTAATGAAGCAAGTCTTGTCCTCATCCTATGTCATTTTCTAGATTAGCTTAAAGTAAAAACTTTAAATTCTTCATATCCAGCACAATATATGTAGATCAATATCCTTCACTACTATTATTCTTTAGTTTCAAAGGTATAATTAAGTCAGACTGTAACATGTATTCCTTTTGCTCTTTTCAAGTTTAAAGCTCATTCAGATGTCAGTTTTTCTCATCTCTGATAATCTATGAAGGTGTTCACATATTCTATTTTTTTTTTCCTAAGACCAAGTAGTCCACACAAAAGCATGGAGACTTCTGATTTTGATTAGGATCAAACCCGAGCTTAGGTGTTCGTATCAAACACAGATTTTACAAAAAAAAAAAAGACAGAATGAGAGAAAACAAAGAAATGGGCTAAAAAATATGTAAGTGGTGACACCAATGTGAGATGGATAATAAATACCAATTAGGCCTTGTGCGCACTAGGCGTTTTTGCTGCATTTTTAGCGGCGTTTTTTACCGCGTTTTTGTGCTGAAAACGCAGTGACATTGCTTCCCCAGCAATGTCTATGGGTTTTCAGAAGTGCTGTCCGCACACAGCGTTTTTTTGTAGCTGCGTTTTTGTGGTGACCACAAAAATGCAGCATGTCAATTATTTCTGCGTTTTTCACCCATTGAGTTCAATGAGATGTTCAACAACGCAATGAAAAACGCATATAGCTGCGTTTCTATGACTAAAAATGCAGCTATAAACGCAAGGTGTGGGCAGTATAGTGACGTGTACAGGAAGAGGATTCCTTCTGTTGGTAAACACAGAAGCGTGAATCCTCCCGGTACCGTCACCGCTGCTTCCACAACCCGCCCGGTGCCATGTCAGCTCCGTGCGGCGCCATGTCTGGGCGGGAGGTGGAGGCAGCGGCGAAAACAAGTGTGAACAGTAGAAAAAACAAAATGTCATATATACTCACTTGTCTGCAAGGTTCCGGTGCCATGCCCGCTCCTGTCCCAGTCCCGCTGCTCTGGCTGTGTGCAGTCTCCCCGGGGCACGTACGAAGCTTGCAGGACCTGGTGGTGGATCACCTGATGCAGTCACCTGACGCATCAGCTGATCGTAATTCTCGCGGTGTCGCCGGCTTTTTCGCGCCCGGCCGACTATCAGCTGATCCTGCCGTCAGGAGACTTCATCAGCTGATTACCGGCAGCTGCTGCAGCGATGGGACAGGATCAGACTCTCATCCGATCGCCTCAGGAGCTGCCGGTAATCAGCACAGACGTGAGTATTTATTTATTTTTTTTTTTTTTTTGCACCGATGCATCAGCTGATTGTATAATCGGCTTTTATACAATCAGCTGATGTGTGATGTGCTTCAGCCCCTAGAACCTGACACATCATCTGATCGCTTTGCCTTCCAGCAAACCGATCAGATGATATTGGATCCGGATTGGACGGCGTGGGACCCTTGACCCAGGATTACTGCGGAGGGGGGTTCTTTATTTCAATAAAGATGGAGTCACTAATTGTGTTGTGTTTTATTTCTAATAAAAATGTTTTTCTGTGTGTTGTGTTTTTTTTTTATCATTACTAGAAATTCATGGTGGCCATGTCTAATATTGGCGTGACACCATGAATTTCGGGCTTAGGGCTAGCTGATAATATACAGCTAGCCCTAACTCTATTATTACCCAGCGAGCCACCCGGCATCAGGGCAGCTGGAAGAGTTGGATACAGCGCCAGAAGATGGCGCTTCTATGAAAGCGCCATTTTCTGGGGTGGCTGCGGGACTGCAATTCACAGCAGCTGGGGTTGGGGGCAGCCTGTACCTGCCTGCTGTACCCGGCTAGCATAGAAAAATATGGCGAAGCCCACGTCATTTTTTTGGGGGGCAAAAAACTCCTGCATTCAGTCCTGGATGGAGGATGCTGAGCCTTGTAGTTCTGCAGCTGCTGTCTGCTCTCCTGCATACACTAGTTCTGCAGCTGTCTGCTCTCCTGCATACAATGAACATTTTGAAGAAGGAAATGACATCAGACCTTTTTTTTTTTCATCAACAATCTTTAATGGTATTGTGCACTGATTAAAAACGCAGCAAAAAACGCACCAAATCGCGGTAAAAACGCATGCGTTTTTATCGCGTTTTTTTTTAGCCGCGGGTGCGTTTTTTGAGACAAAAACGCACATAAAAACGCAGCGTGAAAAAAACGCCTAGTGCGCACATACCCTTACTGTGGACTAAATAAATCCATCCAGCCAAACAGACAAGGATTCACTAGCAAACCGAAATAAGGTCATAAATATTAAATCAATATTTTATTGTAATACAGTTAAAATCAGATAAAGACATAAATTCACATGATACAATACCAACAGGGGCAGATGCCCAATTTATTTGAAAAAAGTTAAAACAATGGACCAGAAAGCAAACACCAGGTAAGTATATAATAATAACCTCAATGAAATAATAATGATGATGATGATAATAACGATTGATTAAATCACCAGAGTGAAAACACCAGATGTAACATAGACAGGAGACTAGTAATATCTGGTTAGGGCACTAGAGGACATATGACTAATAAATTGCCCACCCCGATACGTGTTTCTACGTACCTTCGTCAGGGTGGACAATGCACACTTTATGTAGACCACCACTAGGTAATTGAACCTCTTTATCTCTTATCTACATCTACAGTGGAACCTTGGTTTACGAGAACAATCCGTTCTGGGAGTGTGCTTGTAAACCAAGTTACTCGTTTAGCAAAGCAAAATTTCCCATAGGAAATAATGGAAGCTCAGACAATTCGTTCCACAACTTGATCAATGTTAATCCCGGTCCCCTATTGTGCCATTCCACACACACGCGCACACACACGTATTATGCTCGCCTTACCATCTGCTCCCTCGCCAGCCTCCTGGTTCTTGTAGTCCGCCGGTACAGGATGTGTATCGGGTAACCATCGTGACCGATGCCGGACCTTCCGCTGCCAGAGCGCTGACGTCAAAGGCATGAGCCGCTTGTCTCTGATTGGCCAGTGTGCTGCCTTTGAGAAGCAGCTGACAGCGGAAGTTCCTCCATCATCGCGATGGTTACCCGCTACACACCCTGTACTGGCGAACTACAAGAACCAGGAGGCCGGCGAGGAAACGGAAGGTAAGGTGAGCATAATATGTGTTTGTGCGGACTGCAAGAGTGGGTCAGCGCGGTAAAAGTATGGATTTGGAAGTGTGTGGTGAGTATTTCTTCATACAGCAAAGATTGCTCGTAAACTGAGTTACAAATTTACAGCAAGCTTTGCTCGTATAGCGAAATACTCGCACACCAGGTTACTCGTAAACCGAGGTTCCACTGTATTTGTTTGCTCACTTTGTCTCCAGGTGTCCAGCTCTGCATGCTGCTATACCTGTTACATATCCCTGCTAATGTGCATTAATTTTTGGGTATGACTGATTATCCATCTATATATTTATTATTTATATGATTTGTTGCTGCTATGCACTAGTCACTATGCATCTTTATGTGCAGTAGCTGCTATGCATCAGTTACTTTGTACTAACATTTTTTCGTTACTCTTCCTTTCTCATGCTGCTTACGCACCTTCTATCTCTGAGCATCAGTTTACATTGACTTTCATCACCACGCACTTGTGACTTTACTAGTTATTTTATGATGGACATTAGATGTATGGTATATTATTTATTTGTATTTATTTGTCATGTGTCCTCTAGTGCTCTAACCAGATATTACTAGTCTCCTGTCTGTTACATCTGGTGTTTTCACTCTGGTGATTTAGTCAATCATTATTATCATCATTATTTTTTGATATATATTTTTTGAGATTATTATATACTTACCTGGTGTTGGCTTTCTGGTCCACTGTTTTATCTTTTTTCAAATGAATTGTGCATCTGCCCCTGTTGGTATTGTATCATGTAAATTTATGTCTCTATCTGATTTTCTGTAGTACAATAAAAATATTTAATTCTTCTCAAAAACAGAGTTTGAGTGCTTTACGTGAACTGTGCTCTGATACGCTTGGTGCTCAGCCCAGTGTGAGCCGCTTGCAGTGTTTGATCGGCTCGCACTGGGGCTAACAACAGCGTGATCAGATGTAGTATGCACCCAAAACGTTTTTAAAAAATTGGAAAAACCCCACCCCCAGAAGTGTTCGGTTTATGGCCGACTGCATGTTGGCGGAGACCTGAACTGCCCAATCATTAACTTTCATTGGGGTTCAGGGCAAGTCGCGGTCCCAAACTGAACTTTATCTAAAATCTGGCTCAACAAGAGGAACCTTAAGACCCACCTCTTCCAACAAGCCTACAACCTACAATAGCCCTCAGTCCAGTAGACCACTGCGCAACCAGCTCTGTCCTCACCTATTGTGCCATCACCCATTACCTGTAGACTGTGAGCCCTCGCGGGCAGGGTCCTCTCTCCTCCTATACCAGTCTGTCTTGTACTGTTAATGATTGTTGTACGTATACCCTCTCTCACTTGTAAAGCGCCATGGAATAAATGGCGCTATAATAATAAATAATAATAATAACCCGCCAAACCCAACTTCAGCGGGTCCTCTCATCTCTACCATTGATCCATGTGACGAATCAAAGACATAAGTCTGTGGGTCCATGAAAAAATCAGACTGCCATTCTTGTTTATCACCAAGTGACTGAAGCTGGGGAAATCTCCATCAATCATTTTTTTTTTTTTTTCAGCCAAGAAAATTTGATGAAATTTTGATATACAAAAAAAAAAATACTGATGACATTCAGACTACTTATTTCGTACAAGAAATATCACCTTATGTGTGAATGCAGTCTTAATGTAAGAAGTCTTGAAGACCTAATACCGAGCAGGGTATAGCCATAACATATAATTAGCTAAACTCACATTTTGCTTTATACTGCATTTTAGAAGATTAAATAGGGACTGCAGTCCCGATGAGAAACATGACTGTAGCTCTCAATCATTTCTAGTGTACTGGTTTACAAATGAATTCTCTTTACTTTGGCTTTGTTATGCAAGCTTTGTTTTATTGCCTTTCCTTTGCCTACAGCCTTTTCGTCTTTTCTTTTTTTGCAGGCTCATCAAACACTGCAAACTCTGGCAAACATGGAATCTCGATACTTTTGCAAAAAGAAAACTTTATTGGGCTTGAGTAAATTGACTGCTTTGGCATCCGATTTTCAGGAAGATCTACTGCAAGATAAAATTGAAGGTATGTTGTTTTTTGGGGGGTTTTTTTTATAATGGTCAATTTTGGAAATGTAAACCTGTCCCTATGGATGTACAGTTGAAATGGCTGTATGAAATCATAATGTGTATGGAACATGGTCCCAAACATGGTCCTCAAAGAAATAAAGGAAATCTCACAGTACAGTTACCATCTTGTAAGACACTGGTTACATGAGGAAGCACAGGATTTAAGGTTGATCTGGCACCAGGTTTCACAATAGAAGCATACATTGATCACTTATCATTGCCATATGTTACTGGTACCATATATATAGGGCTGCCGTGCACTGTATCTTTATGTATGGATCGTGCACAAAGAGTTGGGCCCTCTACAGGCAGTGTGGCTAGCCGACACCCAACAAGAAGTGATGCTGTCCGAGCTAGCTCCAATGACATCATTTTAATATCTTTCTAGTATGACAGCGGCATTTAAGAAGCTTCAACATAGCCGTGGTCATTGTGTATGATTCAATTACTGGATACCGAACAGTTATCATTTCAGCCAGGGCCCTATTGAAGGCTTCCATGCCTTCCATGGGAACTCTATCAGACCCAGCCTGTGGCTGTACATCATAGAAGATTTCACATTATACTGTGATACTATATTACAATGTGTATGGGCGATGAAGAGATTGCAAGTTCTTACAAATTAAATGAAAAGCTTTTTTTTTATAAAAAAAAAAAAAAATACAAAAGTTTTAATCGCCCCTATTTTCCAGAGATGAAAATGGCAAATTGCTAAAAAAAAAAACAACAAGAATTAACTAACTTGATGTTAAAGCATTCATAATCCCCTGAACTTATAAAATTAAAAATTTAAAAATGTATCCCAAGAGGTAAATGTTAAATTGGTAAAAAAAAAATACAAAATGCCATAATTGTCTGTTTTGGTCTCCATAATTCCCGTGCCCCTTTCCCCCTCCAAATGCAATAAAAAGCGATCAAACTGTCCTCTTTAGCCCAAAATGGCAGTATCACGATGACAATTTGATGTGTAACAACTGAACCCTCACATAAGTGCATTGACCGTAAAGAAGAAAAGTTACGGGACTCAGAAATTACTGCACTAAACAATTTTTCTTAACTAAAATAAAAAAAATAAAATCTTTAGCTTTGTTTCGCTGTAATCTATCTGATCTTGAGAATCACGTTGCCAAGCAATTTTTACTGCACAAGGAACAATGCCCTGTACCCACGATAAGGGTTTGGAGTGCTGTGGACTTTGCTCTGTTTTCCCAATTGAGTACACTTGTGTCTCCACAGCATAAATTGACAAGCTGCAGCTAGGGAAGCCTCACTGTATGTTACTTTACACTGAGGCGAAAAGAAGCAGAGTGGGCTTGGGATTTCTATTTATCCCATCCACTGTGCTTGTACAGTACTATGCAGCGTTTTGAAATCAGCAAAAACAGGCTGCGTATATATATATATATATATATATATATATATATATATATATATATATACTACAGAGTCCAGGGGAGGGGGGGCAGCTCTGGAGTGGTTCTGAGGGCAGGTGAAAGCTGCGGGCGGCAGCGTTAGGCTATGTGCGCACAGTGCGTTTTTTGCGGCGTTTTTGCGCGTTTTTCGGGTGCGTTTTTGGCTTCAAAACTGCATGACTTTGCTTCCCCAGCAAAGTCTATGAGTTTTCAATTTTGCTGTCCGCACACAACTGTTTTTTTAAGCTGCGTTTTTGAACTTGAAAAAAAAAATGGACATGTCAATTCTTTCCTGCGTTTTTCTGCGTTTTCCCCCCATGCAATGCATTGGAAAAACGCAGTAAAACGCAGAGATCAAAAACGCACCAAATCGCGGTAAAAACGCATGCGTTTTTTTACGCGTTTTTTCGACGCAGGTGCGTTTTTGTGCGTTTTTAGCGGCCAAAAACGCAGCGTCAAAAAGACGCAGTGTGCGAACCTAGCCTTAGATCTCCTGGCTGGGACAGCGGCGCATATTATATGTGCCTGCACCCCGCTTTGATGGCACATGCTTTCCCTGTGTTAGATATGGCCCCCATGATGCTGCACATAGTAAAATAAAACACTCTTTACTCACCTCCTCCAATGCTGATCTCCGGTCTCCTGCTGCTGTGATCAGGCACGAAGAGATGATATCACTCTGCTGTGCCGATCACATGACCGGCACCGAGAACCAGGAAGTGCAGGAGGCCGGAGCTCAACCGCACGGAGGGAGACACGATGGAGGACAGCGCTGCAGAAGGTAAGGAAAGAGTTTATTTTACTAAAAGCAGCAGCCTGGGGGCGATATCTAACACAGGGTGATGTGTGCCATCCACAGGGGACCATGTGCAGCAATAGGGGGCCGTGTGCCAACCACAGTGGGCCGTGTGCCAGCCACAGGGGGCAGTGTGCCAGCCACAGGAGCCGTGTGCCAGCCATAGAGGACATGTGGCATCACTTGGGGACATGTGCCAGAACAAGGGGGCTATATTCAATATAAGGTGGCCATATCAAGATTAAGGGGGCTAATTTTAGGATGGGGGGGCTATGAGGGACATATACCCTATATGATTTGTTAGACTGACACTGGCATTATAAGACGGACCCCATTTATTAAAAAATTCTCTATTCCTTCAAATTTGGGGGTGCGTCTTATAATCAGGTGCGTCTTATAAAGCGAAAAATACAGTATATATATTTATTATATTAGAATTTTTATATTTTTTTTTATGTTCTATAGCTATATTATAGGGATGTATGTCCCGTATATTATATATTGTATACAGGAATTTGCCAAGTTGCGAAATTAATTAATTTTTATGTTGGCCAGGACCTTGGCTAAAACTAAGCTATTAAATGTAAAGAATGAAAAAATAGGCGATCGTCTTCAGAAAGCAGAAAAAAGACAGAAAGAGATAATAAGATAATTTTAAGTGGAGAACAAGCATGATGCTGGCAGGGAACTGTACCTAAGGATATATATTAGTGTATTTGAGAGGGGATCATTTTACTAAAAGACCAACATGTCATTACGATCATTTAATCCTAGGGGGCCCATAGCTTTGACATCCATTATTAAACACAATTCTTTTTCAAAGAGTAGTCTGAGTATCACCCCCCCTCCCTGATGGGGTAATCCAATATACTCCAGCGAAGGATAGGTCATCAGGGTCTGCAGCATGGTTTTCTCTATGGTATTCTCTAACGTGTTTAATTAATCTGGGTGATCCTACACCCGTGTAAATAGATTTATAATGTTCGTGGAAACGAACGTACAGACTGCAAACAGTTTTTCCTATGTAAAAAAAAAAAAGAACACGGGCAAAAAATGACGTAAACGACATATTTTGTCTTGCATGAGATGAATTGCTTGACTGGAAACCTCGCGTCCCCTATCAGGAGTGTTTTTGCTGTAAGATGGAAGGGGCAGAATTTACAGCTGCCACATCTATAGTTACCTATGGGCTGCATTTTATTAAGCCATGTGTTTTTATTCTAGTATAGTATAGTAGATCCCCTAATTTTTTACTCCTCTTGTATGGTATAAGTGGCCCGGTCGCTGCTCTATCAGCTAAGTCGGCATCTCGTATTCCCCAGTGTAAGTGCTCAGCGTAGAGCGCAAGATAAATGAACCACGCCGTACTGCAATCTTTTAAAGGCAGAATTAACAAATCAATAACAGTTGAATAATTGGCTTGATTTTATTTATTTTGTATGCCCGTTCACCTTGCGGTATAAGTGATTAGACGGTTTTATGCCTTAGGTCAGTACCATTGCATGATACTAGGTTTATATTGTTTTTGTTTTTTAGGTTTGGCTACGATCACACTAAAAGTGCTTTTTTACAAAATAGTTTGTTTTCATCACCGGATTTTGAAGGCTATAGTTCTTTTACTTTTCTACCAACAGATTCCTGTGAGGAATGAGTTAGTTTTTTATTGGCACCATTTAGGACCACATAATATTTTTTGATCGCTTTCTTTTTTTCTAATTTTTTAACTTGACAACAATGACAAAACATACGTTAGATCACATTGTAAAGTAAAGATTACTGACAATTCACAAACCATCACAGGAGAGAAAGTTTGTTATACAATGGGCTGTCAACAAAATTTTTACCAGGATGTAAAAAAATCCTGCCATATGGTAGGCAGGGGAGAGAAGAAGCCAAGCCAGAAGGAGGAGAAAAGAAATAGGCAGGGATGGAGAACTAAGCAAGTGAGAAGAACAGATAGGAAGAAATTGAAGAGGGGAATAAAAAAAAAGGGGGGGGGGATGCCAGGTGGGGGCATATACGATGAGAAGGGAGCGAGGAGCATCTAAACCCCTAAGAGTCTACAAGCAGACGCAACCCCTAGCTTATCTCAGTGCCTCCTTGTATTCGTCTATTTGATGAAAATTAAACCAGTAATACCAATGGACCAAAACTTGTCATAGGTGTCGTGGATCGAACAAGTCAAGTCCTCCATATGCATAATGTCATTGACTATCGAGTTCCAGAGAGCCACCGATTGTAAGGCGACACTCCTTCATTTTAGAGGGACACATGAACGGATTGCCATATTAAAAAATCTTAAAAGGGATCGTTTGTACGCAGACAACGCTGTCTTGCTGTGCTGAAGTAGATACAATGCTAGACCTATTTCTCCCGTAAAACCCGTTAATGTGTGATCAATTTGACTTACTCTAGTCTTGAAGGGGCTGCAGCACGCTACAGTCCCAAAAGATATGCAGGAAAGTGCCCGCTGCACTGCCAACACACCGGGTCTACTGCAGGAAACATTGAATGTAGTCGAGACGGGACCCTGTTCCAACGCGCAAGGTGTTTTCAATTCGCCTCTTGCAATCTTGAGCTAATAGACATTTTATGAGCCAGACTAAAAATCCTCGAGCGTTGCTCCGCAGAGAAGTTTATGCCTAAGTCTCTTTCCCATTGTAGGATGAATGATGGGGATATCTGATCTGGGGGTGAGATCAGCAGGGCATAAGACATTGAAAGTACGTGTCGCATGGGTTTTGACCCTAAACATGTATGTTCAAAACTGGTCCTATACGACAAGAACTGCGTCCTGGGGGAGAGTGTTTAGAAAATGTTTCAACTGAGCGCTCCCCAATGGGATTGGATCTGAGGCATTAAGCAAGTTAGTGAGTGCCAGTCCATGTCTCCACCCCAAGCAGCCACTCTGTCAAAACCTGCTCTGCTCCATATCTTAAAAACAGAATCAGAAGAGCCCCGACTAAAACCTGGGTGGCTAATTATCAGTGTAAAATGAGAGAGGGGGGAGTCGCTACCCTGCACACGGATCCAGACAAATTTTCAGTGTAGGCCCAATCGTTGGGTGCGTTTTCAATGCGTTAGAGGCGGCCGAGGCAGCCCAAGGGAGGGTGCACAATGATGAGTCTGAAAAGCCCTGTTCTACCTGAACCCATGCCTTATTGCATTTTTCCAGGACGCCACATGACCGCAAGGTAGGAGTCGCTCCTTTGACCTCTACAGGGACAGGAAACGTAAAAGGTTAAAAGCCCCTCCCCATCTCCTCAGTGTTTTTCCTGTCCCTGTACAGGACGGACACATATCTTACCGTCGGGATGTACGGGGTCCAGGCGGATCGGGGGGGAACTTGCTCTCTCCTTCCATCCTGTCAAGCAGCCCCTGGCCGACACCTCTCGAGGAGAGGTCCCTCAGCCGGCCGGTGGAACATGAGTTCCCGGCACCAGCCGCTTCCCTCAGGCGAGGGCTCTCGGCGTCCTGCTATCTGGCCACGGCCGCGAGGCGCTTCCGGGTTTGTGCACACCATGCGTTCCAGCCTGGCATGCACGGTGGGACATGCGCAGTAATGTGACGTCCGCATTTCTGGGTTCGGAATATGGCGGCTCCCCGGGAGGCGCCGTGTGATCCGGAACGGAGATCAGGAGGCGGGAACGGGACCTGACGTCGCCCAAACAGGTAGTAAAAACCTTGGGGAAGGGGAGCTGTGCACGCTCTTGCTATTCTAACCGAGCTATACTGACTGCATTATTATAATGGATGAGGGTGACAGGTCGGAAGCCAAATCCCCTGAGGGGTCCCAGGGTCACGTAAGTGCCGGTGCATCGGCTATGCCCAGTAGTGGAAATGTTGGGGTCAGCTTCAGTCTGCTCCTTATGTATTTCAGGATTCTTCCACTACACGCACCGGCAACATCCTTAAAAGAGTTCTTAAAAAATCATCAGCCAAAATTAAAAGATGCGCAGTTTGTAATTCGAATCTTTCAGTCCTGCACGAAACCACTTTGTGACGCCTGCATCGCTAAGTTAGTTTCGGAAGAACAAAAATCCCTCCTGACGGATATGAGAGCAATGATCCGTGAAGAGGTGCAGTCGGTTATTGCCGGTACATCATCCCAGCTGGAATGTCGGAACGCACCTCGTAAGAGGCAGAGACAGGACATAGAGGTCTCCTCAGAGGATGAGGAGCTTTCCTATGACTCTGATTCTCAGATGGAAGATGAGACTGCGGGCCCGACACCGGAGGAAGGACGACGTTATCTCTTTTCCTCCGGAGATACGGATGACCTTCTTAGGGCGGTCAGAAAGACTATGATGGTTGAGGAACAAGAAAAACCGAGATCAGTCCAAGATGAAATGTTCGGGGGGCTCAGGTCACAACGCCATAGTGTTTCCCGTCAATCAACACGTCAGGGCGATGATCATGGAGGAGTGGCAGGAATCTGAAAGGAAGTTGGTGATTCCCAGGGACTTCCGAAATTGGCCTCCCTATGAGCCAGATGATATTAAAGAATGGGAGGACATCCCTAAGAATGATGTTCTGGTGGCTAAGGTGGCAAGAAAAACTGCTATCCCCTTCGAGGACTCTTCTGGTCTTAAGGACCCGATGGACAGAAAGGCTGAGGGCCTCCTAAAAAAAAAGCGTGGGAAACCTCTGCAACAACAATAAAAACTAACATTGCGGCCACTTCGGTGGCCAGGTCTATGTCCAGGTGGTTGGATGATCTGGACAATCTGGTTAGGGATAAGGGTCCCAGGGACGCTATCCTGGAATCCATATCCTTCCTGAAGCTGGCGACAGGGTTCATGGCTGACGTCTCGGCGGAATCCATCAGATTTTCTGACCGTAATGAGGCCTTAACTAAATCCGCCCGTCGCGCCATCTGGTTAAAAACGTGGTCGGGGAAAGCGCCTCTAAAAGCAAACTGTGTTCTATTCCATTTTCTGGCATTAGAGGTTTTGGACCCGCACTAGATGACATCCTTGAGAAAGCCTCAGATAAAAAAGGTGGATTCCCCGAGGATAGACCTCGTCGGGGTCCTCCTTCCCGTAGGTTTCGGTCCTTTCGGGGACCTGACTACAAGGGCAAAGGTAAATCGGATAGATGGAGCTATTACAAGGGGGGTAAAGATCGGAACCCCACCTTTGACACCAGGAAGAAACAAGATCGGTCCTGATGCCAGAGCTGTTGGGTTCTCCAGGTGGTGTCACAAGGGCTCCAGATAGAATTCTCTCGGGTTCCTCCTGACAGATTTCTTCTCACGAAATTTCGGTCGCTGAGCTTGTCCAACAGTCTCTGGTCCGAAGTCAAAGCTCTGTTGCTCACTCAGGCCATATATCCTGTTCCAGTACAGGATCAGTTTCAGGGTCATTAATCCAGTCTCTTTACAGTCTTAAAACCATCGGGCGAGGTTCGCACCATTATCAATTTCAAACCTCTAAATCGCTTTGTCCGCTACAAAAAATTCCATATGGAATCCATAAGATCCACCATTCCTTTCATAAACCAACACTCAGTTATGGCCACGATAGATTTAACAATCGCCTACTATCACATAGCCATTCATCACAACTGCCAAAAATTCCTAAGATTTGCCGTAGAAAAAAGGGGAAAAATCTATCATTACCAGTTCCGGTGCGAAAGTTGTCGCCCACCTCAGAACACAAAACGTCAGCATAGTTCCTTACCTGGACAATCTACTGCTGATAGCAGACACGCCACAAGAGTTGTCACAGAAGGTGGCTGTGGCTCTGGCCCAACTCCAAACACTGGGGTGGATAGTGAACACCCACAAGTCCAATTTACTGGCAGAATCCAAAAAGGTCTTCTTGGGAATCCTTCTGGACTCAGATGCAAGAATGTCCTTACCAGCCCAGAAAGTGAGATCGATCCAGGACAGAATGGTGTCATTCCAACAACAGCAGAAATGCACGGTTCGAGAAGCAATGAGGGTGTTAGGTCTGTTGACGTCATGTATTCCATGCGTACAGTGGAGCCAGTTTCATTCAAGACCCCTTCAGAAGCTGATTCTTTCCACTACTGTAGGACGTCGCTGCTCCTTGACCACCAGAACCACCTTAAACAGCAGGATCTCCCTTCCGGTTCGACTCAAACATGTTCTAGCGTGGTGGACGTACCAAGAACATCTAACGATGGGAGTTCATTGGGACTGCTCGCCCTCTGTTACGCGCATCACAGACACCAGCCAGACCGGTTGGGGGGCACACGGGGATCCGCTTACTTCCAAGGAACGTGGCGGGGCCAGATGACGAAAAAATCCTCCAACTTCAGAGAATTGAACGCAGTCTGGCAGGCTCCCAGCCAACAACAACACCTGTTCCTGAATCGCCACATCCACATTCTCTCGGACAACGTCACGACTGTGTCCTTCCTCAGACACCAAGGAGGCCCCAGACATCCTCAGTTGCAGGCGTTGGCACAAGAGATCTTTCGCTGGTCCGAGACCTCTGTACTGTCTATATCAGCAGTCCATCTGAAGGGCTCGGAGAACATATTGGCAGATTACCTCAGCAGGCACACAGTAGATCCAGCGGGATGGGTACTGAACGACAGTGTTCCAGTCTCTAGTCGACAAGTGGGGGACTCCTCAGTGGGACCTGTTCGCCTCCAGGGGAAACTCTAAGTCCGAAAAGTTCTTCTCTCTCAATCCGAGGGACAGGCCGACCGCAATAGATTCCACGTCACAACCCTGGGACATGGGTCTTGCATATGCCTTTCCCCCCCTTCCATTAATTCCCAGGGTGCTCAGGAAAATCAGGGAGGATGGAGCCAGAGTCATCCTCATTGTACCATTTTGGCCAAGGAGGAGTTGGTTTTCTCTCCTGAAGAGTCTTGCAGTGGACGAACCCGTTCTCCTTCCCCTACAGGAGGATCTCCTCAGCCAGGGCTCAGTATTTCACCAAGATCTCTATCATCTTCATTTGTCGGCTTGGATCCTGAGGGGAGTGTCCTGAAGAAGGGCTTATTAGCTGCAGTTATTTCTACTCTACAGGCCGGCAGAAAACCGGTGACAGTCAATATACAGGAGGATCCTGACAAGGTTTTGTGCCTTTCTCGGGGAAGAACCAGTGGATTGTGCTCATCATAATATTCCTCAGATACTTGAGTTTCTTCAAGCAGGTTTCTGCCAAGGCCTGAAACCGAGTACGCTCAAGGTCCAGATCTCGGCGCTCTGGGTTTTTCGACGCTTCACTTGCCTCCCATCCTTGGATAATACGTTTTGTCAAAGGCATCCAAAGATTGTGACCCACTATTCGGTCCACAGTGCTTCCCTGGGATCTGGGACTTGTTCTCAATACTGTCTGTGATTCTCCAGTTGAGCCACTGGATGATTTGACTATTCAACAATTGTCCTTCAAAACGGCCTTTCTGGTGGCCATTACTATGGCTAAGCGAATTGGAGAAATGCAAGCTTTGTCCATTTGGGATCCATATATTCAGGTACTGGACGACAGAATCATTTTGAAGCTCGATCCCACATTCCGTCCCAAGGTGGTCTCAACAGCCAATTTAGAACAGGAGGTGGTCCTGCCGTCGTTCTGTTCCAACCATTCCAATCAGAAAGAAGAGCGCCTTCACTCCTTGTCAGACGAGCAGTTTTGGCCTATTTGGAGGCTACCCGGAGCTGGCGGATAGATTCTACCCTGTTCGTGCAATTTGCGGGGAAAAAACGGGGGAAGATGGTGTCAAAAACAACTGTCTCGGTGGGTTAGGTCCACTATCACATCTACTTACCAGTCCGCAGGTAGGGACCCTCCGACTCACATTAGAGCTCACTCCACCAGGGCTTTATCCACTTCCTGGGCAGAGAGGGCGGGGGCTTCATTGGAACAAATTTGCCGAACTGCGACATGGTCTGGTCCCCAAACCTTTTGTAGACTCTATGAGCTTGACATCCTCACCAATCAGCAAACTTCGTTCGGTAGGAGGGTTTTACAAGCTGTTGTCCCCCCCTAATAGGGATTACTTTGGCATTCTCCTACCTTGCTGTCATGTGGCATCCTGGAAAATAGGAATTACTACTTACCGGTAATGATGTTTCCAGGAGCCTTCATGACAGCACTATTATTTCCCTCCCTTACACACTTGTTGTTTTCATCATTATCTGGTGTACATTAAGCATAAATAAAGTGGTGTTGTTACCCATCCTGGTGTGGTACTGAGGAGATGGGGATGGGGAGGGGCTTTTAATCTCTTACGTTTCCTATCCCTGTAGAGGTCAAAGGAGCAACTCCTACCTTGCTTTCATGATGGCTCCTGGGAACATCATTACCGGTAAGTAGTAATTCCTATTGTTTCTGCACCAGTCGATGATCCGTGCTAAATGGCACGCACAACCTAAGATTCGGTAGGCCAATGCCTCCCTCCAATTTAGGTCTACACAGGACAGAGCATTTTATCCTGGCTCTCTTATTGCCCCAAACAAACTTGTCTGAATTGCATTTAATGTTTTAAAGAAAGCTGATGGGATTGCGATAGGAAGGGCCTGCAATAAATATAAGATTCTCGGGAGAATATATGTTTTGAAGATTTGACATTTCCCAACCAAGTGAAGGGAGATTTCGACCACCTTTCATAATCCACCCAAATGACCTTGAGAAGTCCCGGGAAATTGCACTGATATAACAACAGAAGAGATGCAGTAATCTTTATTCCCCGATAGTTTAGTGTCTGTGTTGCCCATTTAAAACTAAAAGCTCTCCTAAGATGACTCACAAGTGAGGGAGGAAGAACAACATCCATAGCTTCCGATTTGGAAAAATGTATCTTGAAATTAGAGAGGGTTGAGTATCTCCAAAATTCCATCATCCGATCAGGGAGAGACATTCTGGGGTTAGTGATAAAGAAAAGCAAGTCGTCTATATAGGCCACAATTTTGTGAGTAGTGGAGAGAATTTTGACTCCACCAATATCGCTATTGGCCCGAATATGTCGATGAAAGGGCTCAATGGTTAATATAAAGATATGGGGGGACAAGGGAAAACCTTGACGAGTTCCATTCGATAAATTAAAGGAGTACAATGGGATACCATTCACCCGCACTTTGGCCGATGGCGAGGAATACAGAGACAACGCCGAATCTAGCATTTTGTTCCCCAGTCCAATGTGTGCTAGGGTTTCTTCCATAAAAGACCAATTTACTCTATCGAAGGCCTTTTCGGCATAAGTGGAAAGGAGTATTGACGGTGTGGCTGTGTATTCAATTTATCATCTTGGTGGTGTTGTCCCGTGCCCTCCCTCCCTATCATAAAACCTGCCTGGTCCGGGTGCACAATACTTTGGAGTAGAGGTGCCAATCGAGAGGAGAGGATCTTAGCAAAAAGTTTAGTATCGACATTTAGAAGGGAGATAGGGCGATAACTGGAGAATTGTGTCAGGTCCTTCCCCGACTTGTGAATCACCGAAACGTGCGTCCGCAAAACATCTGCTGGAGGTGGGGTTACTCGAGACATAGTATTAATAGAAGACAATAGATGAGGGGCTGAAATTCAGTGTTGAAATTTTTTTTATTATATAATAGGGGAATCCTTCCGAACCTGAGGCTTTTCCTGACTGGGAGAATGAGATAGCCGCTACTAACTCTTGTTCCGAAATGGGCCCCTCCAATCTCTCTAAATCTGCTGTTTGCAAGAATGGGAGACCAGAGGTCCTGATATAATCCCGAATCCGGGATCGGAAATCGGGAGAAGCAGAAAGGGGTTTGTGCTATTTAGATAGTATACTGAAGCATAGTAATTCTTAAAAGCTAGTGCAATTTCTGAGTTCAAATGAATTCTCAAGTTCTGCGGGCTGGAAATCAACTCCGGAGCATAAGTGGTCATTCTGTGCGTCCATAGAGCTTTTGCTAGCGATCTACTGCATTTGTTACCATTTTCGTAGAAATGGCGTTTAGCTCTTGCCAAGACCCCCTTCGCTTTTTGAGTTAAAAGACCTCTCAGCGCTTCTCTTGCCTTAAAAACTGCATCTCGCAACTCAACTGCTGGCATTTGCTTAAGTGTGGTTTCCAGGTCTCGCAATTGGGATAAAAGGCTTCTTATTTCCGCCTTCCTCTCTCTCTTGATACATGTTTTATGAGCAATCCTCTGTTAACACACTTGTGCGCCTCCCACACCACTATTGGAGAAGAATCCAGTCGAGTGTTTACGGCAAAGTAGTCAGTTAAAGTCTTTGAAACTTCTTCTCTGTGTCATCTAACAGGGATGTGTTGAGTTTCCACTGCCATTGTCTAGGCAGCGGGGAGGAGAAAAGGATCGACACCATTACTAATGTATTGTCAGAAAAGGTAATTGTGTCTCTCCTTGCCATCTGTATTTTATTAAAGTCAGCGTGTCTAATAAAAAAGTAATCTAGTCTTGAATAAGAGTCATGGGCTATAGAGTAGAATGAGAAATCTTTGTCATTGGAGTGAAGAATACGCCACAACTGATGTTCGTATAGGACCCTTTTAGTGCTACACCAGATAGAGAAGAGTGACCATTCGAGGTATCCATTCCCCCCCAGTTCCAGTGTCCCCTCTGCAAACTCATCAACTCTGTCTAAAAAGTGCAATAATGCAGAGATTTGGCCTGAGTTAGGCTGGTACAGCTAGGCAAAGGTGAAAGGCTGTGCAGCAACTCTCCCCTTAACTATCAGCATTCGACTCTGGTTGTCGTGGCAAGAGTCAATAAATTCCATGGGGATTTCCCATGAGATTAGGATGCTAGTGCCACGCAATTTCGACTCGGGGGAGCAGCTATGATAGGCATGCGGAAAAAATGGGTTGGAGATTTTAAATAGCTTGTCCGCACACGTGTGTCTCTTGGAATAAAGCCACCTGCACATGACTAGCTTTCAGATATTTAAACATAATGGATCTCTTATCAGCATTGTGGAGGCCCCTTGACATTCAACAATCCAATCTGAAAAATCTTCTGCACCTGTTGCATCATGATAACCGCAGTGACAAAGTTCTGGCACCCACCACCATACCTAAAGGAGAGGGAAAAAGGAAAAAGGGGGGAAAGGGGTAGGAGAAATGTAGGAAGGAGAGGCAAGAAAGCAGGCAGGCAAAGGAAGAGAAGAACTCGGATGAGGTAGAGCAAGAGAAGAGTAGATTAGAGCTGGAGGGTGCAAGTCCAGTGCTAACAAGATGTGCACCGTTATACAGCAATCAAAGAAAGGACAAACAAACAGACCCGGATCGGACCAAGCCGAACCAGGGGACACCACCTGGAAGTTCAGGTGGGGACGTTGAAAACAATGCAGTGGAGTCTCACAGGACCCAAGACTGTAATAGAATTTATAACTTTTTAACCAATCTTCCGTCTCCTTGACGGCCAGGGAAATGGAGATCGTGGCAGGTCAGGCCAGTCCACATTTATTGGATCTCCTTGAGAGTCAGGGCTATGCAGGCCGGGCTCTGCTAGGAAAGTGGATAGTGGAGGATGCTCTGCTATGCCTGGAGACCGGCCCCCTTTCTCTGAAGCTGCAGCAGCTAACATCCCTTTCCACGTTGTTCGGCGACTTCAGCGCCATTGCTGATGCTCCACGTGGCACCGCCATTGATGTAGAGGGTGTCTCCGTTTACCCAGCCCCCACTTGCACAGATCCCCCCTGGTGAGTGGAGGTGTTTGGTACGTGGCTCTCGCTGGGGATCTTGGGGACTCACCGCAGAGGTCTCCTTTCTCTTGCTTCTCTCTCTTCTGTCCCGCAGCCCGCATCTGACCTTTATCTTTAGGCGCCATTACCACCGGCCCTTGCTTGAAGGTGTCTGCCCTGGATTAGAGCTTGTTAACTCTGAGCTGCTTCTCCCACTTCTCACTGCAGTAGCTGTGGTTAGGCTGGGGGTCATGCTCTTCCTCCTGGACATTCCCCCTTACGGGGAAAGCTGGTTATTTGCTGTGCTTAGTGCTTTGGTGTCCACAGCTCTGGAAGCCTGATTCCTCACTCGGCCATTGCTAAGCCATGCCCCCCTTTTGATCGTTTTCTATTTTGCTTTTTGTTAGGCAGAATCAAGAAGAAACAGCAACTCCGGATTAGTATGTATGTATGTATGTATGTATGTATATATTTAATTTTTTTTCTTTATCTTCTTATTTTTTGCGCTGTAAAAGTGATAAGACAGTTTTAGTCTTCAGGTCGGTATGATTACAGTGATACCACATTTATATCTTCTTAATTTTTGCCGCATTTACATCATATAAACTATTTTATAGGGAAAAAAGTACAGTTTTTACATCGCTGTATTCTGAGAGCTAGAACGTTTCTCATTTTTTGCTGATAGAGATGTATGGCAGCTTGTTTTTTGCGGGACAAGATAATGTTTTCAGCAGTACAATTTTTATTCATGTATGACTTTTTTATTCCTTTTTTTTTGTCAGCTGTATGATTAAAAAAAAAAGATAGTTTGGTACTTTTTCCCCGTGTTCCCTGAAGAGGTTAACTAGTGTGACAGTTTTTTAGGTCTGGTTGTTACGTAGTGTAGTTTTTGTTTAAGGCCTTTTTTTTACATAAATTTACATATTTATTGGAATGTTTTTAATTTTTTTGTGCTTTATTTTCAGATTATTTTTTTTTTCTTTTTAGATTTTTACCAATTTTAAAAAAAAAATTTGCTTAGTGCTTTTATGGAACCCTAACTTTCTGTTGTCTGATCACTGATCTAGTCCAAGATCTAGATCCGTAGCTCAGTAACCCGGGGGTCGTCATGGTGACAACCCCGGGTTACCATGGCAGCAATCTGCTCCCTGTGATCACATTACAGGGACCAGATCGCCAGGGAGATTTATGCGATTCCTTTCCTTGCCTCCTGATTGTTGCAATCCCATTGATCGCAGCATTTAGAAAATTAGTCTGCACGGAGTGGTGCAGGCACCGCTCCTAGAAGTGAGAGCCAGGTCCTGGCTGTAACATCAGCAAGTGACCTGGCGGCGATCGCGGTGGTACAGCGCAGGAACCCCAATGATCGCCACAACATAACTAGAAGTCATTGGTCGGGAACGCTTACTTCTATGACATATAGGTACGTCAAGAATCGGGAAGGGGTTAAAGTCAAATTTGGCTCTGTCACCTAGGGGTTAATAAACATCTTGGATGCGGTTTTGAGTACTTTGAGGGGTGCAGTTTTTAGAATGGTGTCAATTTTTGGTATGTTCTGTCACATAGGCCTTTCAGTCACTTCAAGTGTGATTTGGTACAGAATCCAGCGGAAAAAAATGGGGGTAAAAGGGATAGGGAAATAAAAGCAGGTGCGCTATACTTTCAGACGCTCCGGCGCAGCTGTAACTGCTCCTGCGGCCGCCCATTCACTTCCGGGGCAGCCCTTGAGCGCATGCATATGCACTCTGCTTTCCCCACCCACCAGCGTCTGTGATTCGTTGCAGTCAAATGCGCCCCCACCCTGAGAGTTAGTATCAGCTGACTGTTTCCAATCACGGGCGCTATGTGCGTCTATCGTACAGTAAACATTTTATTAAAAAAAATTGGTGTGGGGTCTCATGTGATACACAGAATACATATGGCTACAGGCTGCAGCCCCCAACCGTGCACTTATCTTGGCTGTGTATCAGAATAAGGGGAAACACATGCAAGGGTTTTTTTTTTGTTTTTTATTTAAATAAGTAATTTTAAAAAAACGCCATGCGGTCCCACCAATTTTGATACCCAGCCATGATGAAGCCCGACAGCTGGGGGCTGGTATTCTCAGGCTGGGGAGGCCCTTTTTTTTATTTGCGCCACCAGCCTAAAAATAGCCGAACAGGATTGTTGCATCCATTAGATATGACAAGCCTAGCGCTTTACCCAGCTCTTCACGATTGCTTTGGTGCGGTGGCAATCGGGGTAAGATTAGTAATGGCACGCGTCTGTGAGACCCCACCCTCTACTAATCTGTAAGTGAAAGTAAACACAAGCACGGAAAAAAATCCTCTATTTGAAATAAGACAAAAGTGCTGGGATTGTTGCATTTAATGGTTGCTATGCTTAGGCAGGAGGTCTCCCAATAACCATGGGTCTCCTCAGCCTGAGAATACCGGCCCCCAGCTGTCGGACTTTATCATGGTTGGGTATCAAGATTGCGGGGGGACACCACGCTATGTTTTTAAATTATTTATATAAATAGATGAATTTTTAAAAAAAAAACTGCATGTAGTTACTTTTATTTTGATACACAGCCAAGATAAGCTCACGGCTGGGGGCTGCAGCATGTAGCCGTGGGCTTTATCTCTGCTAGTATTATATGGGTGGATCCTATACCAATTGTTTTATTTTTACTGTACGATAAACCAGCAAACAGGGTGTGTGATTGGAGGCGTCAGATATGCTGTCACTTAAAAAGGTGGGGGCGGGGAGCGTCTGACTGCAACCAGTCAGATGCGGATGTGCGGGGAAAGTAATGCATATGCATGAGCCAAATGCACGTCCCCCAGAAGTGAATGGGGTGGCTGCGGGAGCAGTTACAGCCACACCGGAGGCTTGGTCAGTATAGTGCCGCTTGCTTTATTGTTTTTATTGTTTTATCCTTTCTTTTATTATTTATTTTAATATTAATGATCGGGGTCCGACACTCGGGTCATTTCCAGAATTCCTTGAGGACTCCTGGCCCGGCACCTGGATACTTTGGAAACCGTGCGGATCCGAGCTTTTACATTGCGGGTCTGCCCATTACTAGTCAACACATTTGAGTCAACCAGACTCTTTCATGAGGACAGCCACACAAAACTTGATTGTGGTTATCCTGATGAAAAAGTCTAGTTGACTTAGAAATTGTCAACAGCCAGAAATGACTTAGAAATGCATAGACAAATCACTTGTCATTCATCTACCTCTGGATTCCTCTTCAACTAATCAGCGCAGATTTAAATAGATCCCATGGAAATACTTCATTACCACTTTATGATGTTATAACTGTGGAACGCTTCAACGGATCACTGAGACTGTTTCTTCGTGATATATTGCACTTCATGATGGTGGTAAATTTAAGACAATATTTTTTGTATTTATTTGTGAAAAAAATCTGAAATTTGATGAAAATTTCGTGATTTTTCAAACTTTAAATCTTTATGCCCTTAAACCAGAGAGTTAGGTCACATAAAATAATAAAAATAATATTTCCCACATGCCTACTTTACATCAACACATTTTTTTTTTTTTTTTGAAACATTGTTTTCTTTTGTTAGGAAGGTCGAAGGGTTCAAAATTCATCAGCAATTTCTCATTTTTCCAACAGAATTTATAAAACACTTGTTTGGGGCTTGTTTGTTTTTTTTGTTTTTTTATATAAAGACCCCATCACATTTGAGGTGATTTTGAAAAGCCTAGATGACAGAAAATACCCAAAAGTGACACCATTCTAAAAACTGCACCCCTCAATCTGCTCAAAACAACATTTAAGAAGTTTATTAACCCTTCAGATGCTTCATTTTACCTAAAAATGTTCCATTATTGCCAATTTATTCACGTATACAAGAAATAGTATAACAAAATAGACCCCAAAATTTGTTACCCACTTTATGAGGGCTACAAAATGGGGACTAGAATCTGAGACATTTCTACAAGAAGGGCCGAATGATTGAGGATGTTACTACAAGATGGAGACCAGGATGAAGGACATTATTACAAGATGCGGATCAGGATCAGGGACATTACTGCAGGACAAGGATTAGAGACATTTCTACAAGATGGAGACTAGGACGGTGTACATTGCTACAGGATGGGGACTAGAATTACTATGAGTTATCAATGGGTGGAAGTTTAAAAAATGAAATTCAAAGTAAAGTATGAAATTATTACGGGAAAAATATTTTGGCACTAAATGCTGTTTTGTATAAAAACTAAAGTGTCTGGGGGAAAAAAACTTACCCTATATGATAAACACCACTAAAAAAAAAAACCTAAAATAAAAAATGAACAAAAGTCAAACAAAAAAATGGTATAATTTTTTTCTATGTGCAGCCCATTTACCCGACTGAGTTTGAGACCCCTGGTTTATAGAAATATTTCCTTTTTTCTTCTTTGGATATATCTGATGGATGCAAACTGGAATAATATGATCTGTGCAATTCCAACCTCTATCAAATTAATATTGGCAATTAGATCACAATTAGCACAGCTCATATTCACCTATTGTACTCCTTTGTTAGACAGTCAGGGTCTCCATTAAAATGGCCTAAATGCAGTAAGGAAGCTTATTGCATTCCATGAAATTGCAGAACACAGCTCTCACTGAAACTCCATTCAAATGGGACAGAGGGTTGTAAAACGCCATTCTAGCTCTCGATTTTCTTCAGCTGCTGTATAGAAAATCATTGGAGCTGTAGGCGAGCATGTGCACTACCGTGCCATTCGAACCCGTGACAGAAGTTTGGAAAACGGTAGGGGTGTCTGCAATTAGCCCCCTCCTATACAGAAGTGATCACCTATCCTGTAGAAGCCTGTGATTGTCTGCAGTGGTCAGTTGACTGGAACAGTCACTACTCACCTAACTAAAATCTTCAATCTCTCTCTCTTCTGGTATCTTCCCCTGCTCCCTCAAACAGTCTATCATTACTCCATTATTAAAAAAACCTTCTCTTGATCCGTCCTGCACAAGCAACTACAGACCAGTCTCCAATCTCCCCTTCATCTCCAAACTCTTGGAGCGCCTGGTCTACTCTCGTCTCACCCGCTACCTTTCCACTCAATCTCTTCTTGATCCTTTACAGTCTGGCTTCCGCCCTTTACACTCAACAGAAACTGCTCTTGTCAAAGTGACCAATGACCTATTGACAGCAAAACGTAACGGTGACCACTCTCTGCTTATTCTTCTTGACCTTTCTGCCACCTTCGACACTATTGACCACCATCTCCTTCTCTCTATGCTCCATTCTATCGGCTTAAAGGACACCTTGCTTTCCTGGTTCTCTTCCTATCTTTCTGGCCGCTCATTCAGTGTATTATTTGCTGGCTCCACTTCTCCTCTTCCCCTTACTGTTGGGGTCCCTCAAGGTTCAGTCCTTGGCCCTCTTCTTTTCTCCCTCTACACTGCCCCAGTTGGAATGACCATCAGCAGATTTGGCTTTCAGTACCATCTTTATGTTGATGACACACAGCTATACACCTCATCCTCTGAGCTCACCCCCGCTGTACTACAGAACACTAGTGACTGCCTGATTGCAGTTTGCAACATCATGTCTGCTCTCTATCTGAAACTTAACCTTTCCAAAACTGAACTTCTTCTTTTCCCTCCATCTCCCAACCTTCCTAAACCTGACATCTCCCTCTCTGTGTGTGGCACAACGATAAGTCTTAGGCAGCAAGCCCGCTGTCTGGGTGTTATACTTGACACTGATCTCTCCTTCACCTCCCACATAAAATCTCTTGCCCGCTCCTGCCGCTTGCACCTCAAGAACATCTCTAGAATCTGCCCCTTTCTCACAATGGAAATGACAAAAACCCTCACCGTGGCCCTGATCCACTCTCGCCTTGACTACAGTAACTCTCTATTAATTGGTCTCCCCCTAACTAGACTCTCTCCTCTATAGTCCATCCTTAATGCAGCAGCCAGGGTCACCTATCTGGCTAACTGCTACTCGGAAGCCTCTGCTCTGTGCCAGTCATTGCACTGGCTTCCCATATATCACAGGATCCAATTCAAAATGCTTGTTCTCACCCACAAAGCTCTCCACAGTGCAGCACCCCCCTACATCTCCACCCTCCTCTCTGTCTATCACCCCACTTGTTCTCTACGCTCTGCAAATGACTTTCGACTAACATCCACACTGATTCGAACCTCCCACTCCCGAATCCAAGACTTCTTCCGAGCTGCACCAAACCTCTGGAACGCTCTACCCCAAGAAGTTAGGACGAATCACAACTTACTCAGCTTCAGACGCACCCTAAAAACGCATCTTTTTAGGGCGGCCTGTCACACTCCCTAGCCAAACTAATTTCACCTAATCGCTATACAACTTCTCAGAAAATAACCCCATGTCAAACTCCATGGCACCCAAATGCATCTCAAGGCTCTGGCCAACTGGTCCAGGAAGCCATTATCTATCCCCCATTTTCTTGAGATAGCTGGATTGTCATTGTAAATAAGCACTTGTACCTTGCCCCCCCCATCTCATTGTAGATTGTAAGCTCTCACAAGCAGGGTTGTCTTTTTTACCTTTAAATATTGTATTTTCTATAACTGTTACTTGTTTTTATATGATCCTCCTGAATTGTAAAGCGCTGCGAAATATGTTTGTGCTATAGAACTAAAGATTATTATTATTATTATTATTAACAGCATATCAGCAGAGACTTTTGATGATTCATTGTTGCACTGAAGCAATCGGATAAACAAAAAATAGGACATGGCCGCTTCCCATAAAATGGCATAATGTACATTATATTGATTTGGCAGGCACAGGAGATAGCCCATTGCAGTCACCACAGGAGCTTGGCATAACTGACAAAAATTCTTGTTTACAGCAAGGTTCAGCATGTTTTCACACGAACATCAGGTTGAATAACCTATAAAGTCAGTGTCTTCAGCTGTAATAAAAAATGTATTTTTGTGTGTTTAGTTTTTTTTTATAGCCAGACACTTTGTCCACGAATTCTCAGTCCCCATCCCCTCTAAATGAAATTTCTCCCTAGTTGCCAAGTGGTACAAATGTATGTCACAAGTAGTTTTACATTATTTGTATTGTTCTTAGCTTTAACATTGTCAAATTCTTTTGTAGAAATTTCAAACCAAGAACGTTTTCTTCTGTACCAAGAGATGTTGCCTAAGCAGCTTTTGGAGGACAAAAAATTAGAATTGAATGTGCTTCCAGTATTCTCCCCAATAAAACTAGTCGAGGTAGGTGACCGCGTGTAAGGCATTTCACTTTTGTTTCCAGAGACTTTAGGTACGCTCGTGTCATTAATTATTTTTTAAAGGTCTTCCCAAACAATTGCAGACCTTTAAAATAGACACAGAATATTACCCACCCTCCCCGTGTCCACCTCCAGCTCTCTGTTGCTTATGTGGTCTCTGTGTATTGGCTGCCTCTCTGACATCACAACTACAGCGCACATCCCTGTGACAGGCAATTACAGAGCTCAGCGGCTCTTGACATCTACATCAGCAGATCCACTGAGCTCCGTGGGCTGTATAACATACCTTATACCTGACATTCTGTTGCAGCTACCAGAATATGAGGCAACTGATTAGTAGAGATCACAGGATCAAAACGTTTAAAGGGGTATTCCCATCTCCAAAATCCTATCCCATTATGTAGAAGGTGTAATAATAATATTAGCAAATACCTCCAATTAGAAATGTAGTATAGTTCTTCTGATTCACTAAGTCACTTAATTTCATTGCAGGACCATAGGTATCCATTGTTATGACCATAAGCAACTAACTGTGACTATATGTGTGGATACCTAAGTTCCTGCAAAGCCCTGAATATGAGGTAAGCAACAGTGAATCAGAAGAACTATACTACCGTATTTTTCGGACTATAAGATGCACCGGACCATAAGACGCACCCTGGTTTTAGAGGAGGAAAATGGGAAAATCAAATTTTAAGCAAAAAATGTGGTCATGACACACTGTTATGGGGCGAGGATCTGTTGCTGACACTGTTTTGGGGGTAATGTCCCCAAATTCTCTACTAAGGTACCCCATCCTGGTAATGATCCTCCTGCCTTGTATATGTACCCCATCCTGGTATAAGCCCTTATCCTGCTATATACTGGCATCCTGCTATATACCCCCATCCTTCTATATGCCCCCATCCTGATATATACTGCCATCCTGATATATACTGCCATCCTTGTATATGCCCTTATCCTGCTATATACCCCATCTTGCTATATACCCCCCATCTTGCTATATGCTCCATCCTGATATATACTGCCATCCTCATATATACTGCCATCCTCATATATACTGCCATCCTGATATATACTGCCATCCTTGTATATGCCCTTACCCTGCTATATACCCTATCCTGCTATATGCCCCCATCCTGATATATACTGCCATGCTGATATATACTGCCATCCTTGTATATGCCCTTATCCTGCTATATACCCCCATCCTGCTATATAGCCTGTATCCTATATCACACACAAAAAAACGTTTATACTCGCCTTTTCTTGCTCCATGCAGCATTGCTCCTCCCAATGTCTGTGGCGGAAGCAGCGCCGCTGTTCTGTGTGGAGCAGTCACGGTCACTTCCCTGCAGCACCGCTCGTCTTCCTGTTTGCCGGTCAGCTGACTTGCGTGACTAGCGGTGCACACAGCGATAACGTCATCGTTGTGCTCACCGCTCTCTGCACAGATCAGCTGACCGGCAGACGGCAGGACATTGTGAAGCTGCACGGAAGTGGCCGGTGAGTGTGCCATACTTATTCACTGCCCCCCGCGCTGATAATGATGCGCGGGGGGCAGTGAATACAGCCGCACATGATCACTCCAGGCTGTAGTTGCCAGGAGTGATCACGGCCGACTGTTAATTATGTGCGCACCCCCCCGCCCATCATCCCACCCACCTGTTAGCGCCGGCTTCTGTGCTGAGAGATAATGGGCGGAATGAGGGCGTGCATATGTAATGAGCGGACCCACGTGGTCACGGCAGGCGCTGCCACAGCCTGCTCGTGCCCCCGATGGCCCGCTCCACCGCAGCACCCTCATTCCCGGCCACAGCCCTATAGTCAGACCATAAGACGCACCCCCCACTTTCCCCCAACATTTGGGGGGAAAAAGTGCGTCTTATGGTCCGAAAAATACGGTACATTTCTAATTGGAGGTATTGCAAATATTATTATTATTATTATTATTATACCTGCTACATATGGGGATAGGATCTAGGAGATGGGAATACCCAACCCACACAGTGAACACTGTTTAAGAAAAATGAAAATATTGTTGATTTTGTTTTTTTTTTATTTTATTTTTTTTCCAAATAGAGAAATATCAAAAAGTTGTTTGTACACCCAAGGTAATTGTAATACAACTACAAGATGTCTCGCAATGTAGTATCTCCTTTAAAGGGAGTTTGTCAGTAGGATCAACCCTCATAACCCATCTAGATGGTAATGTAGGTCATAGAAAGCTGAATAAAATTACACCTTGATATCTGTGATTTGATGCCCTATTCCAGAGAAATCCATGGGGTTTTTTTATATGTAAATTTAAGATCTATGGGCCACAGATAGATCTCTGTGAGGATCTGCCTCCATAGCATATTTTAACCTCCAACATTAATAACTAACCATTCACCCCTAACCTTTAAAGTCTGTTTTCAGTTTTATGACCAGGCCAATTTTTTTCAATTTTAACCAGTGTCAATTAGAGGTAGTAACTCTGAAACGCTTCAATATATTGGTGACTCAGAGACTTTTTTTTTTTTTTTGTCACGTGTTGTACTTTATGTTAATGAAAAAGTTTGGTTGATACGATCTGCATTTTTTTAAATGATTGAAAATTTAACAAAAAAATTGAAAATGTCGCAACTTTCAAACCTAGAATTGTTTGCCCTTAAACCAGATAGTTATATCTCACAAAATCATTAATAAAGAACATTTCCTTCATGTTTACTTGACAGCAGCCCCACTTTTGAAACATAATTTATTTTTTGTTAGGAAGCTAGGAGGGTTAAAATTTTATCAGCAATTTCTCATTTTTACAACAAAAGTTACAAAACCAATTTATTTTGGGGCTACATGACGTTTGAAGTGACTTTTAGGGGTCCATGTGACCAAAAATGCACAAAGGTTACACCATTTAAAAAAAACTGCACACCTCAAAGTGCTCAAACCACATTCAATAAGTTTATTAACCCTTTAGGTGATTCACAGGAATTAAAGCAATGCTAATGAAAATGTTACTTTTTTCACAAAAATTACTTTAACCTCAAATTTTATACTTTCACAAGGTTAACAGGCAAAAATTGAGTTTTAGAGTTTGTTTTGCAATTTCTCCTGAGTATATCAATACCCCATATGTGGTAGATAACTACTGTTTAAGCGCACGGCAGGGCCTGGAAGGGGGAGGAGAACCATTTGACTTTTGGATCACAAAACTGGCTGAAATAGATAGCGGACATCAAGTTCTCTTTGCAGAGCCACTGATGTGCTTAAACAGTGGACACCCTCACAAGTGACACCATTTTGGAAACTACGCCCCTCAAGGCATTTATCTAGAGGTGTGGTGGACATCATCAACCCACAGGTGCTTCACAACATTTTGTAACGTTGAGCCATGAAAATAAGAAATTACATTTTTCCCACAAAAATGTTACTTTAACCCCAAGTTTTGTTTTTTGGGTTTTTTTTTAAACCATAAATTTTTATTAATTTTCAAATCGTCAATATACAAAATGGAAAGCATTAGAAAGAATATATTTCTGATTCACTTACAAAAGGATGTCTATCATAGAAATTCAGTGTAAATTTAATTCAGATAGCAATCATGCTAGCAATCAGACAAAATGCGTTACAAGAATTTCCTAGTAATGATAACTCCTATAATCAGGTAAAAATTTTTATAGTCAAACATATATTCGAACGAATCACCAACCTCGACCCCCAAACTTGGGTGTCTCTCAGCTATGAGAAAGGAAAGAAGAATGATAAAGGTAGAGAAAGAAAAAGAGTGGAATATAAAGTTAGAGAAGAGGAGAGAGACAAGAGAGACAGAACACTGCACATTATTTCAGGATATGACGGTAGAGAGGAGAAGAGAAGAATGCCTCCCAATGAAACCATGTCTTGACGACGATATCCCTTTCCTGCTGGGAACAAGCAATCAAAGACTCCATACGGTGTGTCAAAGCAACTTCCGCAAACCACTCCTCCAGGGACGGGGGATCTAGGGATCTCCAGTGTCTGGGGATCACTGTTTTTGCGGCCTGCAATAGGTGTCTGAGAAGTGATTTTTTTTTATATTTAGATTTGGACATGGGAAACCTATAAAGCAAGATTGCTTCCGGGGATGGGGGGACTGAGATCCCTGTCACCTCCAGAACTACCCTGAGGGCCCCCCTCCAAAAAGCGTTCCAAGGTCGGGCAGGACCACCATATGTGTGACATCGTTCCTGACTCCGCTCCACAACGCCAGCACGTGTCTGGAACCCCTGGAAACCATTTATTAAGTGTGACTGGAACCCTATACCACCTCGATATTATCTTATAACTTGTCTCTTGTGTTTTAGACGCGATGACTGATCTATGTGAGAGGGAGAAACATTTGTCCCATTGGGTTTTCGTGAAAGTTTTGTGTAGTTCTGACTCCCAAGCTTTACAATATGGAGGAAGAGAGAGGAGGTCTTTTTCAGAGAGCAATTTGTAGAGAACTGAGTTCGCATGTGGGATAATAGGTTGTGTAAGGCATAGAGACTCAAAGGTTGAAAGGGGACGTATCAGTGCCCCTTTATCAGGAATTGACGCAAAAAAGTGCTGGAGCTGAGTGTATTCATATTCATGATGTGGAGTGGGGGGGGGGGGTGTCTCCCTGGATCGTGTTGAGTGGCAGTAATACCCCGTTAGGGGCTGTGGAGACACGGGGCTCAGTGGGTGCTCTTGTCCACTAAAACCCGCCGCCTTTAGAAAGACAGCGTGGCTCAGGGCTCATCCCAACTGAACGCCGGCCTCCTTAACCGTGGGCGTAACACTACTCAGACAACACAGGGTGAGGGAACCACAATAATTAGACTTTATTGGATCCCCAAAATATTAACGGCACATAACACACAACCAGCAAAACACACAAATGAAACAGGCAACAGTCTCACCCTTCCGCTGGCTCACCAGGGATTTAGAATGTCCTTGCCTCAGAGCTTCCAAGGGCCGCTTACGCCAATCCAGCAGCACCCCGCTTTCGGCGGGCACCCACCGAGATAGGAATAGCGCCAGATTTAGGAAGCTGTGTGAGGTCTGCAAAGTCTGTAGCCAGGTGACCGGATTGTCCCAACCTGAGTGTCCTCCTTAGGTAGTCCTGGTATGATGATATAATCCTGGCAGCTGGGGTCGAAATCCCTAGGCTGTGGATCTGGTCTCCAACCGGAACCGAAGTCCCTAGATTGAACCCATTAGATATCCTGATCCTCTAGTCAGCTCCTAAGAGCTTAGACTGGATCCATCAGCATCCATCAACCTTCATCCCCCTGATGGCTTAAAGAAATCCCTTTTATAGCCACAGCCTTCCACTTGGATACACTGCATCCTCATCGATTTGTTGGACAAGATCGCCTCTCCCATTGGATGAATCTCAAGCTGCATGGACAATGTTTATTCAAATGATGTCTACCGAAAGACTGAGGGTATACATGTAGTCTGGAATGCATAGACTAGATAATGGCTACTAAGGTAATCACATTAGCAATACACAACTACAATACAATGATTACTGGAAGAGTCTGTAGAAACAATATGTCTGGCTTTCAGTGGCCAACACAATTACATGAGTCAACAAGAGTCTTGTAAAAACAATGAGGGACTTATCCCCCGTCTATAAACAATCTATCATCCTGTCTGGCTGAATTTTAAGAAACTTTAACCCATGAGAGTCCATGTTGTCACATTCCTCCCCCTTCTTAATATTAGTCAGACATGATAGGCTTCCGATCATCCTTCTCCTCTTGACGGTACTGTCCTTTTTAATGGTGAGGTCAGCAACAGAGGCTCGCATCTATACACCTCCCCCTGATTACCTCCCCCAAGTTGAGGAGCCATATTGTGGACAAGCACTAAGGTGGGGTCCATGAGTTGGGCTTGCATACATTTCTTATCAATCTTCCCCCAGTCAATAGCAACAGTGTGGTTAGGCTTACTCACGGTTCTTGGCTCAGAAGTGGATGCTGGAGACTGGGAATGTGAATTATCCTTGGAAAAGATGTTAGAAAGATCCACATCAGGCTCCTGCTTGGCTTGGAAGTGGGTGATGGCTGCTTCAAACTGACTGGATAGTCCTTGTCCTAGGTCATTCTCCAAAATGACTGGTGTGAGCAGGTAATCCCCAAGCCCCACTTTCACTTCCCTCTGAGTGGTATCCGAAACAACAGGCTTGGTGGGGCCATCTATGAACCCCCCTTCAACTTCCTCCTGGCTAGTCCCCGAAACAACAGGTGTGGGGAGGCTGTCCATAAACTCAATATGGACCTCTTCCTGGTCAGACCCCAAAGTAACTGGTGTGGGGACGGTGTCCATAAGCTCCACATCAGCCTTGCTCTGGTCAGTCTCCACAATGACAGGTATAGGGAGACTGTTTACAAGTCCCACATCGATCGCTTCCCGGTTAGTTCCCAAAATACCAGGGGTGGGGATGCTGTTCATAAGCTCCACATCAGCCTTGCTCTGGTCAGTCTCCACAATGACCGGTATGGGGAGGCTGTTCACAATCCCCACATCGATCACTTCCTGGTTGGTCCCCAAAATACCAGGTGTGGGGAGGCTATCCACAAGCTCCACCTCGACCTCTCCCTGGTCGGTCTTAGGTCCAACTGCACACATGCCAGAGGGACGTCTGAGCGCTGGCAATCAGCCAGGGAGATGGATAATTGGGAATCTGGTAAATGGTCTTCTGGGGAAACAATAACTGGGCTTACCAGAGTGATGGAAGATCCAATGTCTCGAAGTCCCTGAGCCTGTATATCACCGACCTTGACCGTCTGGATGTGGGGATGGAGGTTGGCTGGTGTACGGTGTCCGGCCTGCCGTAGGGTGTGGACTGGATAAACCACTTCCTCAGTTATTGGTGTTTCTTGGGAGTAGCATTCCTCAGGTCTCGGTTCATCTCGGCATATGTTGACTGGTTGGAGTGGCAGACGGGCTCCAAGCATGCGGCCTCTTTGTTTTGGTGCAGCTTCTGCTGGGTAGCGGGACCATCCTTTTCGAGCGGCTGGTGCTAGCAGTACGGCAGCTGGAATCCCATAAACATATTCCAGAACCTAAGCCCTCTCTTCTCTTGAGGATCTAGGCCCCAATGCATCCAACAACGCTGTGGCTTGGGCCATTTTGGACAAAGTTGATTCCCGATTGTCACTAGATCCATGATGTGGCACATAGTTTAAATCCTCTGGGTCAATATCGGCGGGATCCTCATCGTCCTCTGCATCATTCTGGGCATCCCAACGGACTAATTTCTGGATCAAGTCCGACCGAGTCTCAGCGTTCCAGTAGATAATCTTTCGCCTCTGGCACAGATCCTGTAGCATCCATTTACTGCTGCGGTCGTAACTCCTCTCTGGTCCTTGTCCCATGGCTGAGCTGGTGGGGTTGGACATGGCAGCGTCCGAAACCTGAATGCCTCCCCTATGGCCTGCTGGGTATGCTTATGTGACCCCCTGGTTGTTGAGCCCTGGACGGTGTCCACGAACACCAGTCCGCTGCAGCTCCCCTGGGTAAACCAGGCTGAGTAGTATCCCACTGCTGCCACCAATTGTGGAGACATGGGGCTCAGTGGGTGCTCTCGTCCACTAAAACCCGCCGCCTTTAGAAAGACAGCGTGGCTCAGGGCTCATCCCAACTGAACGCCGGACTCCTTAACCGTGGGTGTAACACTACTCAGACAACACAGGGTGAGGGAACCACAATAATTAGACTTTATTGGATCCCCAAAATATTACCGGCACATAACACATAACCAGCAAAACACACAAATGTAACAGGCAACAGAGTCTCACCCTTCCGCTGGCTCACCAGGGATTTAGAATGTCCTTGCCTCAGAGCTTCCAAGGGCCGCTTACTCCAATCCAGCAGCACCCCGCTTTCGTCGGGCACCCACCGAGATAGGAATAGCGCCAGATTTAGGAAGCTGTGTGAGGTCTGCAAAGTCTGTAGCCAGGTGACCGGATTGTCCCAACCTGAGTGTCCTCCTTAGGTAGTCCTGGTATGATGATATAATCCTGGCAGCCGGGGTCGAAATCCCTAGGCTGTGGATCTGGTCTCCAACCGGAACCGAAGTCCCTAGATTGAAGCCATAAGATATCCTGATCCTCTAGTCAGCTCCTAAGAGCTTAGACTGGATCCATCAGCATCCGTCAACCTTCATCCCCCTGGTGGCTTAAAGAAATCCCTTTTATAGCCACAGCCTTCCACTTGGATACACTGCGTCCTCATCGATTGGTTGGACAAGATCGCCTCTCCCATTGGATGAATCTCAAGCTGCATGGACAATGTTCATCCAAATGATGTCTACCGAAAGACTGAGGGTATACATGTAGTCTGGAATGCATAGACTAAATAATGGCTACTAAGGTAATCACATTAGCAATACACAACTACAATACAATGATTACTGGAAGAGTCTGTAGAAACAATACGTCTGGCTTTCAGTGGCCAACACAATTACATGAGTCAACAAGAGTCTTGTAAGAACAATGAGGGACTTATCCCCGTGTATAAACAACCTATCATCCTGTCTGGCTGAATTTTAAGAAACTTTAACCCATGAGAGTCCATGTTGTCACAGGGGCCACATGGTATAAACGTAGAGGACGGGATTTGGGGCAGCCTAGAAAAGTTGATGAGGTATAGCCCGGGCCAAACTTAGGATTTCCTGAAATCGGAAACAGGGTTCCATTCCCATCCAACAACTCTCTTTTCATAGAGGGGACGCTCAGGGATTTCAGCGTATTGGCTGATGTATAGGAGATGTCTGGGGTATTTGGAAGTGGAGAGTAGCGTAGCCACGGCAGGACTCCAACCGGGATCGGGCACATATCAGTCGCCATGCGTACCCATAATTTCGACGAAGAGTTATGGACGAAGTCCAATACACAAGCATGTGCTAGATAATATCGGTAACAATCTGGCAAGCCCGTCCCACGTGCCTCCTTTGGACGAATTTGAGTTTCCCAACGCAGTCTCGTATGCTTTGAAGCCCATACGAAACACCTAAATTGACGCCGTTTTCCTACCCAGAAAGAAGCTGAAATGTAAGAAGGAATTGTGTGAAAAATATACAACAACCTGGGGAGGATAGTCATTTTCAATATATTGATGCGTCCGAACCAGGAAAAACTCGTCCGCTCCCATGTGGCTAAGTTCTTTTCAAGTCTGTAAAGAAATGGCTGGAAGTTCAAGAAGAACAATTTGGAGAGATCAGGGTAAATGAATGCCTAAGTAAGTAATGACATTGCCTGGGGGCCACTTAAATGGATAATGCGTCTTCAAGCCATTTACCGTTTCACTAGAGAGGGATACATTAAGGGCCTCAGATTTGTTGATATTAATCTTGAAATTGAACTACCTACCAAATCTCTCCAGCAGGGCCAACAAGTTAAAGAGAGAAACCAATGGGTTGGTTATATAGATTAACAGGTCATCCGCGAACGCTGAGCATTTGTATTCCTTTCCGGCTAATTTAATTCCTCGGATCTCTGGGTTATTACGAATAGATGATAGGAGATGTTCCATAATTAGTAAGTATGGAAGGGGAGAGAGTGGGCAGCCCTGGCGAGTACCGTTGTAGATGGTGAAGGGGTCTGATAATGAACCATTAATCTTTAGACTAGCTACTGGGGATTTGTATAGTGAAAGGATTTTAGCTGAGAAAGAGGGACCGAGACCAATATGTGTGAGAATATGACCATGAAATTCTATCGTATGCCTTCTCGGCGTCAAGTGATAGAACCATCAGTTGTATTTTACGGGTCTTTGTGTGATGTATAATGTCTATAGTTTTCAGGGTGTTGTCCCGTGCTTCTCTGTCTGGCACAAAGCCCACCTGGTCGGGGTGAACCAGAGAAGGGAGCAATGGACTCAGCCTCTTTGCTATTAGTTTTGCAAAAATTTTTAGGTCTCGATTAAGTAGGGAGATTGGGCGGTAACTCTTACAAACATGTGGGTCTTTTCCCGGTTTAGGGAACACTGTGACGTGCGCCGCCATGGATTGAGAGGAGAACGGGCAGGAATCAGAGATAGAGTTAAATGCTACCAGCATCAACGGGGCCAGGAGGTCAGCAAATGTTTTATAAAATCTCCCTGTGAATACGTCTGGCCCCGGACTCTTGTTGCCTGGGAGGTTTTTTATTACTCCCAACAGTTCCGTGTGTTCAAAGGGGGCCTCTAGTTCATCTGTCAATTCTGGTCTCAGGGAGCTAAAAGGGGATGTGATGGGATGAGGGAAGCTCGCCGGGTTGGGGAGGTTATATAATTTTGAGTAATATGAACGGAAAGTTTCCGATATCTCCGCGGTAGTGTGGACCATAGAATCATTGGGGCTTTTGATCCAAGGAATGAAATTTTGGGTGCACTGCGAGCGTAAAGCTCTAGCAAGCATCCTCCCGGGTTTGTTACCAAATTCATAAAAACGGTTGCGCCCCACCTGGAGGTATCGCTTATAGGATTCATCTAGTAGTCTTTTTACTTCCAATCTTGCTATGAGGAGATCTCTAAGCGTTTCCGTAGAGCGCATTTTTATGGGCTAATTCTAGTTTGGTGACAGTTTGAAGGGCGGAACTCAGGGTCAGTGCTTTAACTTTTTTCAGACATGAGCCGTGTTTAATAAAGACCCCCCCTCAGAGCACATTTGAGGGCTTCTCATTTAAAAATAGGGGCAGTCATGTCAGAGGAGTGATCTGAGAGAAAGTGCCGTATGGAGTCCTGGATATCTGACCGACACGCAGGGTCAGAAAGCAGGCTTTCATTCAGGCACCATGGTCGTACCACTTTAGAGAGGATGGGGATCATAAGTGAACAGTAGATTGGTGCGTGTTTAGACCACAGTACGTTACCAAGAGTCAGGGAGTCCACCGTTGATGAAAGTTCTGTAAGATCAAATCGGAACTGTGCAAATTCTTGCTTGCATTCAGAGACAATCTAAGATGTCAAATTGGCTATGTCTTGTTTGCTGGAAATTGATTGTAGTAGTATACGAAGGTCTGCTAGAGTGGCCGTTCTGTTCTCACCTAGGGATGTATGGCTGAACAACTCGCCACCAGGGTTTCGGTGGTCACGTCTGGCGGGGACTGAGGTGCCGCCTGTTAAACTAACAAGGGCATTATTTTGGTCTGAGGCCGCTGTTGCTAACTTCTTCTCCCACCAGGGTGCGGGTGCCTGTTTCCCAATTTCTCCCTCATTCCCATCTCGGGGGGAGGCAGATAGCCATGAGAACCCTGTCGAACATCGGGCTGGTGAGTCGGCTGGATGTGAACAGAAGGGGTCGGACCATTGCCCCTGTATCTTGGGCTCATAGGATGGTTCCTCAGGGTCCGTAGTCGCCTTGCTAGGCATATGCTTATGCAATAAGGATTGTTCTTCAGATGGACGCAGGTCAGAGAGGGACAGCGACCCCACCCATCCCATCCCCCACCCGCGATCCACTCAGCTGATCGCCAGGCAAGGGGGGCCACCTATAGGAGCACCTTCGTCCCCCTGCAGCACTACAGACATCCGCCTCTCCCCCAACAAGGACGCAGGAGAGGTGAGTGTGTCACGTGCCGCCATCATGCCGCCTAGTGTCTCCAGGCAGCCCCCTGCAGCATGGGTAGGAGAAGCGCCGCCATCCCTTCCCCCCCCCTCGCGCCTCACCTCTGAGTCGCCACGTCCTGCAGCCCCTCCGCGTTCAGCACATGTGAATGCTCCAGCTTCTGCCGAGTGTAGCCCGGCATCTGGGAATCCCCCTGCAGATCTCCGCTGGTGATTTCTTTCAGCGGGAGCACGGGCGCTGGTGCACCCGATACCCTGCTGCCATGTGGGGAGCCGCCATCTTGGGACACCGCGGCCTCTCTGTCCTCCGTTTGTATGGGCCGCCTCGGGGATATCCCAGTCAGTCCCAGAAGCCGAGGATTCCTCCATTTGCACGACTCGTCGTGAGTCCATCACTGGCGGGAGGGACGGGGGCTCTCGGTGTAGAAGGCTCGGACGAGTTAGGAGTGCAGCAATGTCTCCTTTAGTGGTCGGGGGTTGAGAGGAGGCTCGGGCTCTAGTTTTCGTAGTTGATTTGCCCATATTGTATGATGGATGCCGGTGGATTCTTCTTAGTGTAGCAGGAGCTCCAGAAAGTGCAGCCTCATGCCATCATGGTCAGCCACGCCGCACCAAGTTTGTTTTCTTCACAAGGGTAACAGAAGAAAATGCACCATACAAATTGTTGTGCAATTTCTCCTAAGTAGACCAATACCCCATCTGTGGATGAAAACTACTTTCGAGGCACAGTGCAAAGCTAGGAAGGGATGGAGCGCCATATAGGGGTGCATATTTTGCTGGAATGGTTTGTGGGTGCCATGTCACAATGGCAGAGCCCCTTAGGTGTAGGAACCACCTCCCCCCCACCCCATTTGTGACCCCACTCCATGGATGCTTTGCAAAAACACAGTAATGGATCTTGCTGAGTGAAAGTTGCAAATCTGCCATTGTAGTGCCCATACATTATGCCTTGCTTGTGCTTCAGGAAACACACCCTGTATATTAAGTGGGCTCTTCTCACTACAGAAATCCCAAATGTTGACACTAAATGTTGAGACATTTGGTTTTGGAGGGCAGATATTGCTGGGTTTCTTTTTTGGAAGGAGGGGGAGCCATAACACTTTTCCAGAGCCATTGTGGTAACAGTAACGTGAAAACTCCTAACAGATGATGGATCTGAGTGGATCTGAGAAACCACTGACATCAATTAACTATGGGGCACCAGAGTTGTTAATCCTGACTCAGTCTGGCCTCTATTTAGTGATCTATGACTTATCGGCAGTGCACAAAACTGTAGTCAACCGCACTTCCATTCATGCTTAAAAAGACCGACACCGCCAGATTATAGGCTATAGAGTCCAAAAATAACTCTCCCTGCCTCATTATAGGGAATTTTCCATTGGGGCCATTGCCTGAATCATGTGTTTCAGAAATTTCCATGGACATTCTGTCAAGCGCTCAGCATAGATTGCAGTATAAATGTGAGTCGAGCCTTACTGCAAATTTCAGCCAGAGGAATGAACCAATCAACAGCAGGTCAAGAATTGGTTTTATTTATTTCTAATGACGTTCACCGTGCGGTGTAAATCATTCGACTGCTTGATTCTTTGGGTCAATGTGATTACACTGATACCAGATTTTATATAGTTTTATTTTTTAGGCTTCTATACCACACAAAAATGATTTTACTGCACAAAAATGTTTTTCCATCACCATATTTTGAGAGCTATAATTTTTCTATATTTCTGTAGAAAGAGTCATGTTAGGGCTTGTTTTTTTTGTGGGAAGCGTTAACTATTTTCAGGCACATAACGTTTTTATTTGCTTTCTATTCCAATTTTTTGGAGACTGGTTTAACAGGAATTCAGGAAAACAGGGGTGGGAATAGATAGCAAGACCTGACCCACATATTCCCTTCCTGTTGCACTTGTCAATCAAATAGCAGTGTATTGCTGGAAATTTACTTACACATATTCCTGAAATGAAACATCCAATCTCTGAATAAAAAGTATGCTTACATTCAGCATCCTAGAAGCAGTATAGCACTGGCTTTACTTTATATATTAAAATCCTGATGGTTGGTTCTCTTTAACTTAAAATAATTTTTGGAGTCAGATTCTCAATGAGATCTATTCCAGCCCATAGATCTTAACTCATTTACAAAATAAGAAAAATGTGGGTTTTTTTGGAATGAATATTCAGCAAAGATATACTTGTTATAACACCCTAATGGGAATTGCAAAAATAGCTAGAGGGTGACAGATTACTTGAAAGAACAAGGCCTAAAATATAACTTTTAATGTGTTCATTAAAAATTGACCAAGAGGGTCATTAAATAAAAACGTGTCATAAAAACAAAGACACCCACCCAAACTGGCCACCAAGCTCAAATGGGCTAGTGGTAGGTGTCCGCCACACTAATACAGAACCGTCCCAACAATCCACATAGAATTAGGATATATATATACTCCTTTACCACCCACATAAGGATCTGCCTTTTTTGTGTGGTGGTCGGGTTTCAAAATAGTGGGACTTCTGATCACAGTAAGTATCTATATTACAGCAGGGATCCCACCTTCAACATAGCATGGGTCCCTCTTATAAACAAAGCCAGGAATCTTACCGTATACAGGATAATGGGCATCAAAACGACCTATAAAGGTTATAGGTCACCATCTGGTGGCTTCATAAATGCCATATAAAACCTTCCCGTTACTTTATAACTGTTAAGGCAGAGAACGCATAAACCCAACGCGTTTCGTATTATTCAGATACTCATCAGGGGAAATTCTTCTCTTAATACTCTGCACATCGTCCTCTTTTTCATATGAACGAAAATATTGCGCCCTCATGGACTGTAATATAATTAACAAAACTAAGCAAACCCAGAGTCTACATATGAACATACGACATTCAAGGATCACAAGTACACTCACCATATACGTCCATTATAGACGGACTCACAAAGCGTGTGCCGCGCTGTTAGCTATGGAGAGCGCCATTTTATATAGCTCGCGCATGCGCAGTAAAACCAAAGAACACGTCAAATGACGCTCACACAGGGGATACCGCCCCCGGAAATCACGCGTCATTGACTACGTTGCCAACAGCGTCTCAAGGACAATGACGGCTAGCAAACACCCACAGCAGACCATAACAGGTCAGTAGGTGGCTCAAAATAGCAACCGCACAAAGAGGCCAATAAAAGTTTCCTCTGTTACATCTCAAATAGTGCAGTTGAGATATAAAACAATAGTTAACCTACTCAAAGTGCGGCGATATCCTCATATATCGAACCAGTAACACATAATGGTAACCAGGTTAAATAGGGATAGAAGTCCAAACAGGCAGCCTCAGATGATGAATGGGGGATCAAGAATTGATAAAGATGACCAGAATGGGAGGGCGGATCAGCATGACACACAACATATAGGCATACAGAACAAGTGTATATAGCTGTTCCCAGAGCGAGAAAAGGGGAGGAACTGGGAGTCATTATGGGGCCCTGGGTGGGTTGTCAAACCATACATTCAAGAGATGAAAGAATGAAAGATGCAAACTAGAAGTGCCCCTACTATACTAACCCTCAGCACTACCCAAAGAAAAGGCCCTACCTATACCGTGGAGGTTGGCACCCTAAACAACCTACGCCAGTGGCACCCCCACTCTGCGACGAATGTCCCTCCTGCACTATACCTAATAACTAAGGTGCATCTAATAAAGGGGCAAAGGATAGATGCTCATTCAGACCTATGGGCGCAAGGGTATTAAGTTAATATATCCAAAAACATTCCCACTGTAGGATCATTTTGTCCCAGTTTCCTCCTTTATGCGGGGGTCTAATCTGATCGATCCCCATTATTTTTATAGATTTCACATCCCCCTCATGAAAATTATTGACATGCCTAGCCACCGGTGTATCATTGTTCCTCTTAATGTCATTCTTGTGTTCGCCAATTCTCCTTCTAAGTTCCCTGATAGTCTTGCCTACATATTTTTTACTACAACAACAGTTCACCAGATAATCACCCCTTTGGTCTTGCAGGTAATGAATGATCTTACTTCAAAAGTCCTATCATTGGTGGAATTAGTGAACCCCTTACCCTCCTCCACAAGAAAACAATTCACGCAGCTGTGACATTTAAAGCACCCCCTTGCATCACCGATGGAACATGTCGATCCACCCTCCCTATAGTGGCTATGAACAAGCCTGTCTCTAAGGAATCTAGATTTGCGGAACGTGATTGCCGGGTGCTTAGGTAGACATTTGTTCAGAATTGGGTCCATTTTGAGGATAGGCCAGTATTTCAGCAAAGTTTTCCTTAGACTAAAAGCCCCATTATTGAAGGTAGTGATAAACCTCACAAGATCAGTTTCAACCTTGCGGTCCTGTCTCGGATTCAGCACATCAGTCCTCTCTATCCGAGATACCTCCTGCAGAGCCTTCTTTACCACCTTCTCAGGATAGCCTCTTTCACCTAGCCTCTCGGCAAGATCCAAGGACTGATACCTGAACTTTTTATTATCAGAGCAATTTCACTTCATGCGTACAAACTGGCCCTTTGGAATTCCCCTTTTCAGGGATCTCAGGTGTGCACTGTCCCATCTTAGCAGGGAATTAGAAGATGTGGCTTTCCTAAAGGTGCTGGTTACCAGGCGACCACCCAGACCCCTCTCAACGAGGATATCCAAAAATGCCAGCCTGTCATGATTCATCTCAGAGGTGAAGCGTAGCCCAATATCATTATGGTTAAGTGTCTGGACAAAACTGCAAAAGTTCTCCTCTTGTCCTTTCCATATCACAAAAACATCGTCTATATACCGAACCCATAGAACAATGTCATCGGTATCAAGGGAACCATCAAAAACGAGGGGTTCCTCCCATCAGCCTAGGAGCAAGTTCGCGTAGGACGGGGCACAGCAACTCCCCATTGCGGTGCCCCTAAGCTGGTGGTAGTACTTCCCATCGAAAGTAAAGACATTTTTCGTGAGACAGAATTGCAAGGCCTTCAAAACGAAATCATTATGCCTGCTCATATGTCTTCCTCTAAAGTTCAAGTAGTACTTGACAGCCTCGAGTCCCACATTATGTGGTATGGAGGAGTAAAGGGCCTCGACGTCAATGCTACATAGTAGCATACCCTCTTCAAGAAAAAAATCATTGATTTTTCGTGGGAAGTCTGTAGAATCACCTAGGTATGAATTGAGGGCCAAAACAAAAGGTCGTAGGATCTCATCTAGATAGTTTCTCAGTGAGGCTTCCCACCCCAGACACAATCAGGTGGCCTTTCAAGGGGTTTAGCCCTTTGTGAACTTTTGGTAGAGTATAGAAGGTCGCTTGGATGGGGAATTGTGGAAACAGATAGTCAAATTCATTTTTGTCAATAATGTTGTTACTCAAAGCCTCCTCCAACAGTAGCCTCAACTCATCCTTAAAAACTGGGATTGGATTGGAGGCTAAAATAGCTTAACCACTCCTCTCATTCAACAGATCAAGACAGACTTTCTTATAGTCAGGGGAATCCATTATCACAACATTACCCCCCTTGTCGGAGGGTTTTATCGTGACACTGGAATCCCCTTCGAGTACACGTAAATTCGCCATCTCTGCTTTGGTAAGGTTATGTTTGACATGTTCAAAATTCAGGCCCTTATTAATATCATCAGATACCATGTTGACAAAGACATCAACTACGTCAACCTCAGTAGTAATGGGGGGCATCTTACTGCTTTTGTTCCTAAGAGATGTAAAAGGACCATCACCCATATCATTAGGATTAGTATCATCTAGGTGGAACAAAAAACGTACATCCGATAGTAGGTCTTCTGGGATACCCAGATTAGTGCAAGTTTTTTCTGTCTCCCTACCATAAATTTTTTTCAATTTTAACCTTCTGGCAAACAGATTAAGATCCTTTATTGCACAGAATTCTTCAAAATCTGTAGTTTGTACGAATGAGTCCCTTATTTAGGACCACCTCTTCATGCTGACTTAGAGTGCGAGAAGAGAGGTTAATAATTTGAGGGGCCCTATTAGGTACTAATGGTTTTTGCTCCTTAGGAAGTACTGGTTCTCTAATAAACCACCCCTTCCTGTATTTTGTGCTATTCCCCTATTCGACCCTCTACCTCTGTTCACAAACTTTTTAAACCGCAGCTGGGGGCGAAAACCCGTACCTCCTAGTTCTGTATCTGACAATTCTGCCTCAGTGGAGGATACATCAGTTTCACTAGGTTTATCATTACGGTTTGTAGAGAAAACATAGACCCTATTATCCTTGAAGTCTTGAAGATCTCTAACATAAAATCTGTGTTTTCTCTTTTAGTTTATACTGGAATTTCTCCACCACCCCTTGTAATATTAATTCCTTATTCTGGAAATCACCTTCTCATGAAAACTTCCTGGTGATTTCAATGTGCTCTTTCAAGGACTCCTCTAGTATGGCTAGGTTTTTCTTCTCCTCCAGCAACAATTTCATTAGCTTTAGTGAACTTTCGGTCCCCTCCCTCTCCCACAGATTACTTGAAAGAACAAGGCCTAAAAATATAACCTTTAATGTGTTCATGAAAAATTGACCAAGAGGATCATTAAATAAAAACGTGTCATAAAAACAAAGATACCCACCCAAACAGGCCACCAAGCTCAAATGGGCTAGGGGTAGGTGTCCGGCACAATAATACAGAACCGTCCCAACAATCCACATAGAATTAGGATATATATACTCCTTTACCACCCACATAAGGATCCGCCTTTTTTGTGTGGTGGTCGGGTTTCAAAATAGTGGGACTTCTGATCACAGTAAGTACCTGTATTACAGCAGGGATCCCACCTTCAACATAGCATGGGTCCATCTTATAAACAAAGCCAGGAATCTTACCGTATACAGGATAATGGGCATCAAAACGACCGGTAAAGGTTATAGGTCACCATCTGGAGGCTTCATAAATACCATATAATACCTTCCTGTTACTTTATAACTGTTAAGGCAGAGAACGCATAAACCCAACGCGTTTCGTATTATTCAGATGCTCATCAGGGGAAATTCTTCTCTTAATACTCTGCACATCGTCCTCTTTTTCATATGAACGAAAATATTGCGCCCTCATGGCCTGTAATATAATTAATAAAACTAAGCAAACCCAGAGTCTACATATGAATATACGACATTCAAGGATCACAAGTACACTCACCATATACATCCATTATAGACGGACTCACAAAGCGTGTGCCGCGCTGTTAGCTATGGACAGCGCCATTTTATATAGCTCGCGCATGCGCAGTAAAACCAAAGAACACGTCAAATGACGCTCACACAGGGGATACCGCCCCCGGAAGTCACGCGTCGTTCACTACGCACTACGTTGCCAACAGCGTCTCCATGACAATGACGCCTAGCAAACGCCCACAGCAGACCATAACAGGTCAGTAGGTGGCTCAAAATAGCAACCGCACAAACAGGCCAATAAAAGTTTCCTCTGTTTCATCTCAAATAGTGCAGTTGCGATTTAAAATACACACCAAGGTATAAAACCAGTGGTGTTAAACAATAGTTTAACCTATATATACACCTTGGTTAGGTCCTTAAAAGCCCCATTAAGTGTCAGTGTGTATCCCTTAAGAACAAGACTCCTGTCTGAAAAAACATCCCTGGCTTCAGTAGCCCATTGCCTGGTATCCAGGTCTATGTATAGAAATCCCGCCTTTTTTCAGTATTAAACAATAGATATTCAGCAAAGATATACTTGTTATAACACCCTAATGGGAATTGCAAAAATAGCTAAAGGGTGACAGATTACTTGAAAGAACAAGGCCTAAAATATAACTTTTAATGTGTTCATTAAAAATTGACCAAGAGGGTCATTAAATAAAAACGTGTCATAAAAACAAAGACACCCACCCAAACTGGCCACCAAGCTCAAATGGGCTAGGGGCAGGTGTCCGGCACACTAATACAGAACCGTCCCAACAATCCACATAGAATTAGGATATATATACTCCTTCACCACCCACATAAGGATCCGCCTTTTTTGTGTGGTGGTCGGGTTTCAAAATAGTGGGACTTCTGATCACAGTAAGTACCTGTATTACAGCAGGGATCCCACCTTCAACATAGCATGGGTCCCTCTTATAAACAAAGCCAGGAATCTTACCATATAAAGGATAATGGGCATCAAAACGACCGGTAAAGGTTATAGGTCACCATCTGGTGGCTTCATAAATACCATATAATACCTTCCCGTTACTTTATAACTGTTAAGGCAGAGAACGCATAAACCCAACGCGTTTCGTATTATTCAGATACTCATCAGGGGAAATTCTTCTCTTAATACTCTGCACATCGTCCTCTTTTTCATATGAACGAAAATATTGCGCCCTCATGGACTGTAATAGAATTAACAAAACTAAACAAACCCAGTCTACATACGAACATACGACATTCAAGGATCACAAGTACACTCACCATATACGTCCATTATAGACGGACTCACAAAGCGTGCGCCGCGCTGTTAGGTATGGACAGCGCCATTTTATATAGCTCGCGCATGCACAGTAAAACCAAAGAACACGTCAAATGACGCTCACAGTCACGCGTGTGACAAGAGATGAACGAATGAAAGGTGCAAACTAGAAGTGCCCCTACTATACTAATTCTTAGCACTACCCAAAGTATATAAAGTCTTTGGGTAGTGCTGAGGGGTTAGTATAATAGGGGCACTTCTAGTTTGCACCTTTCATTCTTTCATCTCTTCAATGTATGGTTTGACAACCCACCCAGGGCCCCATAATGACTCCCGGTTCCTCCCCTTTTCTCGCTCTGGGGACAGCTATATACACTTGTTCTGTATGCCTATATCTTGTGTGTCATGCTGATCCGCCCTCCCATTCTGGTCATCTTTATTTATCAATACTTGATCCCCCATTCGTCATCTGAGGCTGCCTTTATGGACTTCTATCCCTATTTAACCTGGTTACCATTATGTGTTACTGGTTCGATATATGAGGATATCGCCGCACTTTGAGTAGGTTAACTATTGTTTTATATCTCAACTGCACTATTTGAGATGTAACAGAGGAAACTTTTATTGGCCTCTTTGTGCGGTTGCTATTTTGAGCCACCTACTGACCTGTTATGGTCTGCTGTGGGTGTTTGCTAGCCGTCATTGTCCTTGAGACGCTGTTGGCAACGTAGTCAATGACGCGTGATTTCCGAGGGCGGTATCCCCTGTGTGAGCGTCATTTGACGTGTTCTTTGGTTTTACTGCGCATGCGCGAGCTATATAAAATGGCGCTCTCCATAGCTAACAGCGCGGCACACGCTTTGTGAGTCCGTCTATAATGGACGTATATGGTGAGTGTACTTGTGATCCTTGAATGTCGTATGTTCATATGTAGACTCTGGGTTTGCTTAGTTTTGTTAATTATATTACAGTCCATGAGGGCGCAATATTTTCGTTCATATGAAAAAGAGGACGATGTGCAGAGTATTAAGAGAAGAATTTTCCCTGATGAGTATCTGAATAATACGAAACGCGTAGGAGTTATGCGTTCTCTGCCTTAACAGTTATAAAGTAACAGGAAGGTATTATATGGTATTTATGAAGCCTCCAGATGGTGACCTATAACCTTTACCGGTCGTTTTGATGCCCATTATCCTGTATACGGTAAGATTCCTGGCTTTGTTTATAAGTGGGACCCATGCTATGTTGAAGGTGGGATCCCTGCTGTAATACAAGTACTTACTGTGATCAGAAGTCCCACTATTTTGAAACCCGACCACCACACAAAAAAGGCGGATCCTTATGTGGGTGGTTAAGGAGTATATATATCCTAATTCTATGTGGATTGTTGGGACGGTTCTGTATTAGTGTGCCGGACACCTAGCCGATTCGAGCTTGGTGGCCAGTTTGGGTGGGTGTCTTTGTTTTTATGACACGTTTTTATTTAATGACCTTTGTGGAGACTCGGGGCTCAGTGGGTGCTCTTGTCCACTAAAACCCGCCGCCTTTAGAAAGACAGCGTGGCTCAGGGCTCATCCCAACTGAACGCCGGCCTCCTTAACCGTGGGCGTAACACTACTCAGACAATACAGGGTGAGAGAACCACAATGATTAGACTTTATTGGGTCCCCAAACAATTAACAGCACATAACACATAACCAGCAAAACACACAAATGTAACAGGCAACAGAGTCTCACCCTTCCGCTGGCTCACCAGGGATTTAGAATGTCCTTGCCTCACAGGTTCCAGGGCTACTTACTCCAATACAGCAGCACCCCGCTTTCAGCGGGCACCCACCGTGTCTGGAATAACGCCAGATTTAGGAAGCTGGCTGAGGTCTGCAAAGTCTGTAACAGGTGACTGAACTGTCCCAACCTGAGTGTCCTCCTTAGGTAGTCCTGGTTTGATGTTACAATCCTGGCAGCCGGAGTCGAAATCCCTAGGCTGTGGATATGGTCTCCAACCGGAACCGGAGTCCCTAGATTGAAGCCATAAGATATCCTGATCCTCTAGTCAGCTCCTGAGAGCTTAGACTGGATCCATCAGCATCCATCAACAACCTGGTGGCTCAAAGAAGTCCCTTTTATAGCCACAGCCTTCCACTTAGATACACTGCGTCCTCATCGATTGGCTGGACAAGAGCGCCTCTCCCATTGGATGAATCTCAAGCTTCATGGACAATGTTCATCCAAATGAAGTCTACAGAAAGACTGAGGGTATACATGTAGTCTGGGAGTCATCAACTAGACAATGGCTACTAAGGTAATCACATTAGCAATACACACCTACAATACAATGATTACTGGAAAAGTCTGTAGAAACCATACGTCTGGCTTTCAGTGGCCAACACAATTACATGAGTCAACAAGAGTCTTGTAAAAACAATGAGGGACTTATCCCCCGTCTATAAACAATATATCTTCCTGTCTGGCTGAATGTTAAGAAACTTTAACCCATGAGAGTCCATCTCGTCACATTCCTCCCCCTTCTTAATATTAGCCAGACATGATAGGCTTCCGATCATCCTTCTCCTCTTAACGGCATTGTCCTTTTTAATGGTGAGGTCAGCAAAAGAGGCTTGCATCTATACACCTCCCCCTGATTACCTCCCCCAAGTTGAGGAGCCATATTGTGGACAAGCACTAAGGCGGGGTCCATGAGTTGGGCCTGCACAAATCTCCCACTATCAATCCTCCCCCAGTCAATAGCCACAGTGTGGTTAGGCTTACTCACGGTTCTTGGCTCAGAAATGGATGATGGAGACCGGGAATGCAAACCATCCCTGGAAAAGATGTTAGAAAGATCCACATCAGGGTCCTGCTTGGCTTGGAGGTGGGTGATGGCTGCTTCAAACTGACTGGATAGTCCTTGTCCTAGGTCATTCTCCAAAATGACTGGTGTGAGCAGGTAATCCCCAAGTCCCACTTTCACTTCCCTTTGAGTGGAATCTGAAACAACAGGCTTGGTGGGGCCATCTATGAACCCCACTTCAACTTTCTCCTGGCTAGTCCTCGAAACAACAGGTGTGGGGAGGCTGTCCATAAACTCCATATGGACCTCTTCCTGGTCAGACCCCAAAGTAACTGGTGTGGGGACGGTGTCCATAAGCTCCATATCAGCCTTGCTCTGGTCAGTCTCCACAATGTCAGGTATGGGGAGGCTGTTAACAATCCCCACATCGATCACTTCCTGGTTGGTCCCCAAAATACCAGGTGTGGGGAGGCTGTCCACAAGCTCCACCTCGACCTCTCCCTGGTCGGTCCTTAGGTCTAACTGCACACATTCCAGAGGAATGTCTGAGCGCTGGCCCTCAGCCAGGGAGATGGATAATTGGGAATCTGGTACAGGGTCTTCTGGGGAAACAATAACTGGGCTTACCAGAGTAATGGAGGAACCAGTGTCTCGTAGTCCCTGGCTCTTGACCGGCTGAGCTGGTAGATGGGCTCCAAGCATGCGGCCTCGGTTTTGGAGACAATCTATCTATATGTCCATGGCGCCCACATGTATAACAGCGCCATAGATTGGGCGAGTCACAGGCCCTGTTTGTAGTCCTTTGTTTTGTCGCAGCTTCTGCTGGGTAGCGGGACCATCCTTCTCGACCGGCTGGTGCTTGCAGTACGGCAGCTGGAATCCCATAAACATATTCCAGAACCCAAGCCCTCTCTTCTCTTGAGGATCTAGGCCCCAATGCATCCAACAACGCTGTGGCTTAGGCCATTTTGGACAAAGTTGATTTCCGATTGTCACTAGATCCATGATGTGGCACATAGTTTAAATCCTCTGAGTCAATATCGACGGGATCCTCATCGTCCTCTGCATCATTCTGGGCATCCTAACGGACTAATTTCTGGATCAAGTCTGACCGAGTCTCAGCGTTCCAGTAGATAATCTTTCGCCTCTGGCACAGACCCTGTAGCATCCATTTACTGCAGCGGTCGTAACTCCTCTCTTGTCATTGTCCCATGGCTGAGCTGGTGGGGTTGGACATGGCAGCGTCCGAAACCTGAATGCCTCCCCTATGGCCTGCTGGGTGTGCTTATGTGCCTCCCTGGTTGTTGAGCCCTGGACGGTGTCCACGAACACCAGTCCGCTGCAGCTCCCCTGGGTAAACCAGGCTGAGTAGTATCCCACCGCTGCCACCAATTGTGGAGACACGGGGCTCAGTGGGTGCTCTCGTCCACTAAAACCCGCCGCCTTTAGAAAGACAGCGTGGCTCAGGGCTCATCCCAACTGAACGCCGGCCTCCTTAACCATGGGCGTAACACTACTCAGACAATACAGGGTGAGGGAACCACAATAATTAGACTTTATTGAATCCCCAAACAATTAACAGCACATAACACATAACCAGCAAAACACACAAATGTAACACGCAACAGAGTCTCACCCTTCCGCTGGCTCACCAGGGATTTAGAATGTCCTTGCCTCACAGGTTCCAGGGCTACTTACTCCAATACAGCAGCACCCCGCTTTCGGCGGGCACCCACCGTGACTGGAATAACGCCAGATTTAGGAAGCTGGCTGAGGTCTGCAAAGTCTGTAACAGGTGACTGAACTGTCCCAACCTGAGTGTCCTCCTTAGGTAGTCCTGGTTTGATGTTACAATCCGGGCAGCCGGAGTCGAAATCCCTAGGCTGTGGATATGGTCTCCAACCGGAACCGGAGTCCCTAGATTGAAGCCATAAGATATTCTGATCCTCTAGTCAGCTCCTGAGAGCTTAGACTGGATCCATCAGCATCCATCAACTACCTGCTTGCTCAAAGAAGTCCCTTTTATAGCCACAGCCTTCCACTTAGATACACTGCGTCCTCATCGATTGGCTGGACAAGAGCGCCTCTCCCATTGGATGAATCTCAAGCTTCATGAACAATGTTCATCCAAATGAAGTCTACAGAAAGACTGAGGGTATACATGTAGTCTGGGAGTCATCAACTAGACAATGGCTACTAAGGTAATCACATTAGCAATACACACCTACAATATAATGATTACTGGAAAAGTCTGTAGAAACAATACGTCTGGCTTTCAGTGGCCAACACAATTACATGAGTCAACAAGGGACTTATCCCCCGTCTATAAACAATATATCTTCCTGTCTGGCTGAATGTTAAGAAACTTTAACCCATGAGAGTCCATGTCGTCACAACTCTCTTGGTCAATTTTTAACCCCTTAACGACCCATGACGTACTGGGTACGTCATGGATCGTGTGCCGGTAAGCCCCGCCCCCTGCCGTCGGCAGGCGCCCACGATCAGCGCACATATCAGCTGTTATCAACAGCTGACATGTGTGCCTGCTATCCATTAACCCCTTACATTTCGCTGCCAAAATCTGGCAGCGATATGTATATGGGCGCCGCCATGACAGTCACTTACCCCGCCCCCGCCGGAAGTCACGTGACATGATCATGTGACTTTCGGTGGTTGCCATGATAGCTACAGGCGTCATCACATGACCCTGTGCTAACATGACTCACTTCCTCTCAATGCCGGAATACAGCTGGCATTGAAAGTAAAGCAGCAAATCTGCAGTTCTCAGCTCTGTAGCTGAGATCTGCAGATAGTGCAGAGCGATCGGATTGCTGATCGCTATAGCCCCCTAGGTGGACTAGTAAAATAAAAAAAAAAGTAAAAAAAAGTTTTAAAAAATTAAAAGTTCAAATCACCCCCCATTCGCCCCATTGAAAATAAAGGGTTAAAAAAATACAAAATACACACATATTTGGTATCGCCACATTCAGAAATGCCCGATCTATCAAAATATAAAATCAATTAATCTGATCAGTAAACTGCGTAGCGGCAAAAAAATTCCAAACGCCAAAATTACGTTTTTTGGTCGCCGCAAATTTTGCGCAAAATGCAATAACAGGCGATCAAAACGTAACATCTGCGCAAAAATTGTACCGTTAAAAACGTCATGTCGAGACGCAAAAAATAAGCCATCACTGAGCCTCAGATCCAGAAAAATAAGAACGCTACGGGTTTTGGAATATGGCGCAAAACGTGCGCCACGTTTTTTGGACAAGCTTGTGAATTTTTAACCCCTTAGATACAAGTAAACCTATACATGTTTGGTGTCTACAAACTCGCACTGACCTGAGGCATCACATAGATATCTCAGTTTTACCATATAGTGAACACAGTGAATAAAATATCCCAAAAACTATTGTACGATCACACTTTTTTTGCAATTTTTCCGCACTTGGAATTTTTTTGCCGTTTTCCAGTACACTATATGGTAAAACTTATGGTTTCATTTAAAAGTACAACTCGTCCCGCAAAAAACAAGCCCTCATATGGCAAGATTGATGGAAAAATAAAAAAGTTACGCCTCTCGGAAGAAGGGGAGCAAAAAACAAAAACTCAAAAACGGAAAGTGCCGGGGGGCTGAAGGGGTTAATGAACACATTAAAAGTTATATTTTAGGCCTTGTTCTTTCAAGTACCGTATTTTTCGGACTATAAGACCCCCATCCTGCTCATAAAATAGCCCCATTCTGCTCATATAATAGCCCCATCCTGCTCATAATATACCCCCATCCTGATATATGGCCTGTATCCTGTGGCACATAAAAAAATATAAACGTTTATATTCACCTTTCCTCACTCCATGCAGCATGGATCATCTTCCTCTCTGTCTCAGCTGCAGCGCCGCTGAGTGGAGCCATCACCGTGTGTGGAGCCATCCCCTGCAGCATCGCAATATCTTCCTGTCTGTCCCGGTCAGCTGATCTGTGTGGACGTTAGCGGCGTGCACAGCGATGACGTCATCGCTGTGCTCACCGCTTTCTACACAGATCAGCTGACCGGGACAGACAGGAAGATATCGCGAAGCTGCAGACAACGCTGACTGCTCTACACACGGTGACTGCTCTACACACGGTGACTGCTCTACACACGGTGACTGCTCTACACACGGTGACTGCTCTACACACGGTGACTGCTCTACACACGGTGACTGCTCTACACACGGTGACTGCTCTACACACGGTGACGGCTCTACACACGGTGACGGCTCTACACACGGTGACGGCTCTACACACGGTGACGGCTCTACACACGGTGACGGCTCTACACACGGTGACGGCTCTACACACGGTGACGGCTCTACACACGGTGACGGCTCTACACACGGTGACGGCTCTACACACGGTGACGGCTCTACACACGGTGACGGCTCTACACACGGTGACGGCTCTACACACGGTGACGGCTCTACACACGGTGACGGCTCTACACACGGTGACGGCTCTACACACGGTGACGGCTCTACACACGGTGACGGCTCTACACACGGTGACGGCTCTACACACGGTGACGGCTCTACACACGGTGACGGCTCTACACACGGTGACGGCTCCACACACGGTGACGGCTCTACACACGGTGACGGCTCCACACACTGTGACGTGTGAGTGCACTGATTCACTGCACCCCGCGCTGATAATGATTCACGAGGGCAGTGAATACAGCCGCACATGATCACTCCAGGCTGTAGTTGCCAGGGGTGATCATGCGGGCAGGCTGTTTAATATGCGCGCAGTCCCCGCCCATCACCCCGCCCACCTGTCAGCGCTGACTTCAGAGCTGAGAGATGATGGGTGGAAGGATGGGCGTGCATATTAAATGAGCGGGCCCACGTGGTCACGGCAGGCTGCTGCAGCCTGCTCGTGCCCCCGATGAGCCGCTCCACCGCAGCACCCTCATTCCCCGCAGCCACATTCAGACCATAAGACGCACCCCCCACTTTTCCCCAACATTTGTGGGGAAAAAAGTGCGTGTTATGGTCCGAAAAATACGGTAATCTGTCACCCTCTAACTATTTTTTCTGGAATAAGACATTTAATTGCATATCTGAACGTATAAATTTATTCCACTTTGTAGGACCTGCATAACCATATAGATGGTTTAGGAAGGTTGATCCTAGTGATAGATTCTCTGTCGTTTATGATATGGCTCATAAATGGCTTTACTCTACTTAGCCAGTATGAGTGGAACGAACCTTTTCTTGAATCCATTGAGAAAATACAAATGGGCTAATTTCAACCTTTCATACTTGCTCATTAGCTTAAGTCCCAGTCCCTTCCTACATGGCTAATAACTCTCTAAGGGTATTCTTACATGGAGTTTTCTTTTTTATTGAAGTTTGGAACGGATTCCCATAAAAACTCTTACAAAATAGGACTTCAAGTATTCTTGGAATAAAAAGTGCTGTTTTTTGTTTTTGCTTTTCCACATGGGGTATTTCTGCTAGAAAATAAACACCCCAAACACACAAATGTGCCCAAAAACCTTTTTTTTTCTAGCATCATTTTTCAGACCAAGAAATCTACTTAAATCTCTGATACTCTCACATCAGATCTGGAAAGCACTGTTAGCAACTCAACAAATTGGACAGTTTGGACGATATCACGATATTAGGGTCCGCTACTGTAATGAAGAATCCTTAGGACCAAGATAAGATGAAGGGTTTTTAATTCCTCAACTCTGGACTAGCATCTTTTTCAAGTGATTAAGGGCTAGTACAGAACAATATCTCCCAGTAAGATCTGTGCACATAAAGCTGGGGTTGACTTGGTATTTTCACTATACACAAATTGTAAAAGTTACAGGAATTTGTCATGCATCTGACACTGAGGTGTGCTCTGTTCATAAGTCTTGCTAACACAGTGCTATTTCATCCATTTATACCTTTTCTTTCTTTAGAAAATATTCATGGATCTTGTTTTGAGAAAAATCTGATAAAATACTTCACCGAACTTGGCTTTAAGGATATTATGCATCAGTAAAAATACTGCTCTAGAAACAAAAGGCCAGTTCATAGTATCAGTTACATGGATTGTGGGCTAAAAATAATATTGTACATGTTTCTGCTTTCATGTCACAGCTATACATAAGTGAGGAAAACAGAAGGGCGAATGAATATGATTTCAAGAAAGCACTTGATTTTCTAGAGTATATCAATGAGGTAAGATCACATTTTTACATGGTTGTAAGTAGTTTTCATATAACTTTGTAACCCGTTTGGGCAGCACTTACCTTGTGTTCAGAAGTTGCAGCCGCATTACATTTTTGTTTTTACCATGATTTTGGAAAATTGCTGTAAAATGTTGCATATTTTCCTCAATTATGACAAAAAGCACAATGTGGCGCAATTCGTGAATGCAACCCTAATAAACCAAATAGAAGGTAATATAATAATTATTTGGTAGTTCTACTGATAATAATTGACTGACTGTTTTTTGCGGTTATTTTTGCATCATCATCATCTATTGTGATAAATGTAGTTTACAAAAGATTTTGAAAGCCAATAATCAATCCCCAAATAAATTAAGAACAAGATAACTGGAAAAATTAGCACTCACATGCTACTGCCTTTTATCTGACATGTCTGATTCATTAAAATATGTGTGCAACTAAGTGAAACGGTCGCTCTGACTCTTCCATGCCCCTCCATGGCATAAGCAACACTGTTCTTGAGTAATCTGGGCCTTTGTGTCCCTGCTGTTTCTCCCATAAATTAGTAGGATGGTTTATAATTATAAAGGAGTGATTTTAGGGTATTGTTGCATATACAATAGTCTTGTAAATTCCACTAAACCCCTTTTTTGCAAAGCCACCCTGACGAAGGTTCATCTCCATGAATTCTAACTTGCATGGCAATCCCAGGGACCTCTAAGACTGGCCATGTTAAAAAACATCAAAAGTAATAGCTGAGCTAAAGTCAGGGAGCCCACCAAAGGAAACTTTAAAGGGAACCTGTCAACAGACATTTTTCAATTAACCTAAAAGATTCCCCTTCTGCAGCTCCTGGGCTGCATTCTAGAAAGGTTCCTGTTGCTATTGTGCCCCCTTTGAGACCTAAATAAATACTTTATGAAGTCTTACCTTTTTGTATGCAAATGTTTTTTTATGGTCACAGTGGCAGGCTGTCTTGCGTCCGTTATTCACCTTCTGCCGCTTTACGCCGTCCCCCATTGCTCATTTCCATACATAAGGATGCCGTCCAGTGCTCCCCAGGTCTTGTGCATGCCCAGTGGCACTATCGCAGGACAGCACTGTGTAAAGTGTGACCGCTGCTGAGGTGATTGCGCAGGCGCGAGATTATGGGTGGCGCTGTGATTGTCATCAGCAGCGTCATCCAAGTTCCCGCCCATAATCTCGTGCCCGCGCTTTTCCCACTGCCTCCACCGTTATGCGCAAGCGCAGGCCGTATGAACCCACGTCACCTATTACCGCAGGCGCGAGATTATGGGCGGGTACTTGGATGACGCTGCTGATGACAATCACAGCGCCGCCCATAATCTCGCGCCTGCGGTAATAGGTGACGTGGGTTCATTTGGCCAGCGCTTGCGCCTAACGGTGGCAGTGGGAAAAGCGCGGGCACGAGATTATGGGCGGGTACTTGGATGACGCTGCTGATGACAATCACAGCGCCACCCATAATCTCGTACCTGCGCAATCACCTCACCAACGGTCACACTTTACACAGTGCTGTCCCGCGATAGTGCCACTGGGCAAGCGCGAGACCTCGGGAGCACTGGGCGGCGTCCTCATGTATGGAAATGAGCAATTGTGGACGGCGTAAAGCGGCAAGAGGCGAATAACGGACGTAAGACAGCCCGCCCCCGTGACCATAAAAAAACATTTGCATACAAAAAGGTAAGACTTTATAAAGTATTTATTTAGGTCTCAAAGGGGGCACAATAGCAACAGGAACCTTTCTAGAATGCAGCCCAGGAGCTGCAGAAGGGGAATCTTATTTATTGCGAAATTTCTGCTGACAGGTTCCCTTTAAAACACTAAAAGGAGTGTAAGCTTAAAAAGGACCTTTTTGTTTAGTTTTCAATTCCACATTTATATCTTTTTCCACATTATGGGCTGTTTTATTCATAGCTGATTGAAGTTCAGAATGTTGTGGCCCTAACTGCTGTAAAGATAATTATTAAGTCAGTTCAAAATTCCATCTAAATGAAAAATGTGAGTGGTCATATTATCAATCATGGCTTTGGTAGAGGGCCTCAACTTCCATGCCTGGACATCTACAGAAAATTGCATTTAAGTGAGTGTAAAGGCCACGTCACACTAAGCAACATCGCTGGCAACATCGCTGCTGAGGCACGACTTTTGTGACGTAGCAGCGATGTTGCTAGTGATGTCGCTGTGTGTGACATCCAGCAACAACCTGGCCCCTGCTGTGAGGTCGCTGGTTGTTGCTGAATGTCCTGGACCATTTTTTCGTTGTTGCTCTCCCGCTGTGAAGCACACATCGCTGTGTATGACAGTGAGAGAGCAACAACTGAATGTGCAGGCAGCAGGAGCCGGCTTCTGCGGACGCTGGTAACCACGGTAAACATCGGGTAACCAAGAAGCCCTTACCTTGGTTACCCGATATTTACCTTCGTTACCAGAGTCCGCCGCTCTCACGCTGCCAGTGCCTGCTCCCTGCTCTCTGCACACGTAGCCGGAGTACATATTGGGTAATTAACCCGATGTGTACTGTGGCTAGGAGTGCAGGGAGCCGGCACTGGCAGCGTGAGAGCGGCGGACGCTGGTAACGAAGGTAAATATCTATATGCGCGCGGCCATGTTTTTTACTTACCGCCGCCCCCACCGGAAGTCACGTGAGTGATCACGTGACGTTCGGTGGTTGCCAGCGTAGCACAGGGTCATGTGATGACGCCTGCAGCTACGAAGTTTCACTTTCGTTTTTCCTCGGCCGGGAGCAGAGGGAAAAAGAAAGTGACTATTTCTGCTGTTTACAGCTGTATAGCTGTGATCAGCAGATAGCGATCAGCGATCGGATTGCTGATCGCTATAGCCCCCTAGGGGGACTAGTAAAATAAAATAAAAAAAAGTAAAAAAAAAGTTTTAAAAAAGTAAAAAAAAACAAAAAACTAAAAGTTCAAATCCCCCCCTTTTACCCCCATTGAAAATTAAACTGTTAAAAAAAAAAATAAATATACACATATTTGGTATCGCCGCGTTCAGAAATGCCCGATCTATCAAAATATAAAATCAATTAATCTGATTGGTAAACTGCGTAGTGCGAAAAAAATTCCAAATGCCAAAATTACGTTTCTTGGTCACCGCAAGTTTTACGCAAAATGCAATAACAGGCGATCAAAACGTAGCATCTGCGCAAAAATGCTAAAATTAGAAACATCAGCTCGAGACGCAAAAAATAATCAGTCACTGAGCCATAGATCCCAAAAAATGAGAACTCTACGGGTTTCGGAAAATGGCGCAAAACGTACACCACTTTTATTGGACAAGCTTGTGAATTTTTTTTAACCCCTTAGATACACGTAAACCTATACATGTTTGGTGTCTACAAACTCGCACCGACCTCAGGCATCATACCATATAGTGAACACCGTGAATAAAACATCCCAAAAACTATTGTGCCATCACACTTTTTTTGCAATTTTTCCACACTTGGAATTTTTTTGCTGCTTTCAAGTACACCATATGGTAAAACTTATGGTTTTGTTTAAAAGTACAACTTGTCCCGCAAAAAACAAGCCCTCATATGGCAAGATTGACAGAAAAATAAAAAAGTTACGGCTCTCGGAAGAAGGGGAGCAAAAACGGAAAGTGCCCCGGGGCTGAAGGGGTTAAATATATTACCAGTAAAGTCCCAAACATTTACATAGATCTACATATGACCTGTGGTAATACATTAATTGTAAAGTATAGTCCAAACATTTAATTATATCATAGGCTTTATTAAACAAACATGAGAGTAAAATACTACAAAGGTATGAACTCCTTTAAAAACATGATAAAATGAAAAAATACAGTTGACCGTAATGAAATACCTCCTCAGACATATATAGGTAGTAATGCAGAAATATACAATACTATAAATATACAAGACTATATTTTGCAATCAATGCATTACCACAGGTCATATATAGATCTATGATCACTGTGAAAGGGCTGCTGGAGATTCATGGTAAACAAAATCAAAGCTGGAAATGGTTGGGGTTAAATTCTGCATTGCAGCTATGAAGTGACCAGAAATAATATTAAACAAGAGATACCAGCGCTCAGGGGCAGTGGACAAACAGTTAATGCTGCAGAGTGAGTTAAGGCCACGTCTCACTAAGCAACATCGCTAGCAACATCGCTGCTGAGGCACGACTTTTGTGACGCAACAGCGATGTTGCTAGCGATGTTGCTGTGTGTGACATCCAGCAACAACCTGGCCCTTGCTGTGAGGTCGCTGGTTGTTGCTAAATGTCCTGGACCATTTTTTCGTCGTTGCGCTCACGCTGTGAAGCACACATCGCTGTGTGTGACAGCGAGAGAGCAACAACTGAATGTGCAGTGAGCAGGGAGCCGGCTTCTGCGAACGCGGGTAAGGTAACCAATGTAAATATCAGGTAACCTAGAAGCCCTTTCCTTGGTTACCCGATATTTACCTTCATTATCAGCGTCCGCAGCTCTCACGCTGTCAGTGCCGGCTCCCTGCTCCCTGCACACATAGCCAGACTACACATCGGGTAATTATCCCGATGTGTATTCTGTCTAGGAGTGCAGGGAGCCAGCGCTAAGCGGTGTGCGCTGGTAACCAAGGTAAATATCGGGTTGGTTACCCGATATTTACCTTAGTTACCAAGTGCAGCATCGCTTCCACGCGTCGCTGGGGGCTGGTCACTGGTTGCTGGTGGTGAGATCTGCCTGTTTGACAGCTCACCAGCAACCCATGTAGTGACGCTCCAGCGATCCCTGCCAGGTCAGGTTGCTGGTGGGATCACTGGAGCGTCGCTTAGTGTGACGGTACCTTAAGTGTGACGGTACAGTTAATCTATGGGCTGACAGTGTCTGGAGCTGTACTGTGTGTAGGCTTTAATCCGCTTTGGAGCTGCTAATAGTAAACACACTCTGCGTGAGAGTGAATGAAATAATTGAGATAATTACCGTAGTAACAAAAGAATATAGCGCACACAAAGTGATAAAGTGAGGGTAAGTACAATTTAAACACAATTTTAAATGGTTTTAAATGAATGGGAACAACTTACTTGTTATAAGTGATAACAGTAAATGCGGATGAGTAGACGTGAATCCTTATCTGACCAGCGTGGACCTCTGCTGAGATGGCGTGTTTCAGGATGGCTGAGTTGCAGAATTGCAGCTGCTTCTTCCCAGTGGGTGCGAGGACTTGCGGTGTGCTGCGGGCAGGCTTCACGGGGTAAGATGTGACCCAGTGGAAGGGGGAAGCAAGTCAAAGCTGGTGTCTGTATCCAGGAGCCCTGGCCGACGGCTTCCTTGAATACTTAGACGCGTGCGTGTGGAGGAGCGCGTGACGTCACAGGGCTCAGGACAGGCTACGGAAGCCTGTAGCGGGCAAAAGTGGTCCCAACGCATTTGAGGTGCAAAACGTGCCTCCTTCGTCAAGGGTTGACCGCCCATGGTCATACTGCATCTTTATGCTCATTATCCCAATGGAAACCGGCCAAAGATGATTAGGAAAATTAGGTAAATTAGCCAGTATCAGTAAGAATGTGGAGCCCATCAATAGGGCATTAAAATATGGATCAGAGAGGGCCTCCCACCCTGCAGTGTCCCAAATTTGGAACAAGAATGGGTACACACAGTAGCGCACTTAAGATGGTATTTCTGTGTTGACACTTAATGTGCATATTGGACAGTTAGTTACAGTTAGATTCAATATGAAGGAAGTTTTTTATTTTATTTTGGTTTTGTTTTATGTTGAGCGTGTCACAAATTGTGTTTACATAAAATACCAATAAAAATCCAATAAAATGTGTCCAAACGCAGGTAAGGACAGGAATTATTATTTTAATATTAAAAACAAAAAGTGAAATGCAAGGAGATATTTATTAAAGTGAAATAAAATGAAATAAAATACGTGAGACCGTGTATCTCTGTGAAAAAATATATATAAATATATAGGAAAAAATGTATAGGAAAAAAGTAAATAAATGTTTATGAAAAATGTATTTATGAATTTACCGTATTTTTCACTTTATAAGACGCACCCCCAAATTTGGTGAAGGAAAAGAGAATGTTTTTTTTAATGTTAAATTGGGTCCATCTTATAATGCCAGTGTCCCTCTAACAAATCATATAGGGTATATGTCCCTCATGGCCCCCCATCCTAAAATTAGCCCCCTTAATCTGGATATGGCCCCCTTATATTGAATATAGCCCCCTTGTGATGGCACACGTTCCCCTGTGCTGCCTATGGCCCCCTATGGATTGCATACATTCCCCTGTGCTGCCTATGGTCCCCTATGGATTGCACACGTTCCCCTGTGGTCCCCTATGGATTGCATATGTTTCCCTGTGCTGCCTATGGTCCCCTATGGATTGTACACGTTCCCCTGTGTTGCCTATGGTCCCCTATGGATTGCATATGTTACCCTGTGCTGCCTATGGCCCCCTATGGATTGCACACGTTCCCCTGTGTTAGATAGAGCCCCCATGCTGCTGCCCATGGCCCCTATATAGATCGCACAAGTCCCCCTGTGTTAGATATCGCCCCCATAGTGCTGCCCATGGCCCCTATATAGATCGCACAAGTCCCCCTGTGTTAGATATTGCCCCCAGGCTGCTGCCCATAGTAAAATAACACACTTTCCTTACCTCCTCCAGCGCTGAGCTCCCTCCGTGCTTCTGTCCCTCCAATTCCTGGTTCTAGTGCCGGTCTTGTGATCGGCACAGCAGACTGAGATCTCTGCGTGCCTGATCACAGTGGAAGCAGGGACACGGGGAGAAACGCTGGAGGGGGTAAGTAAAGCTTTTTTTATTTTAGAATGAGCAGCAGCCTGGGGGCCAAATCTAACACAGGGGGGACATGTGCGATCACAGGGGGGTGCAGAGACATTTAATATGCACCGCTGCCCCAGCCCCTCACTGCGGTGTGATTTCAGCACCACCGGAGATGGACAGCGGCTGTGCATATTATATGAGCAGGAGCAGGAGATCAAACGCTGCTGCCGCAGCGTTCACCTGCCCCCAGCAGCGCCCCCACCTCCCCTGGACCCTGCATTGTGTGTATATATATATCTATGTGTATATATGTATGTATATATATATATATATATATATATATATATATGCACATACATACACCCCCCCCCGTATATTCGGCTTATAAGACGCACCCCCTACTTTCCCCCAAAATTTGGGGGAACAAAAGTGCGTCTTATAAAGCGAAAAATACGGTATTTTTATTTATTTTTTTTGAGAATTTTTTTTTTTTTAAACATTTTTTATTACAATATTTATGAAAAATGAAGTAAAAATATATATATAGATATATTCATATATATAAATGTTTATGTAAAAAATCTTTCCACAAAAAAAGAAGTGTATCTGCATTAATAGCATTAATTGAAAGCGTATAATTCTAGTTCAACATAAAACAAAACCAAAATAAAACTTCCTTCATATTGAATCTAACTGTAACCAACTGTCCAATATGCACATTAAGTGTCAACACAGAAATTCCATCTTAAGTGCGCTACTGTGTGTACCCATTCTTGTTACAAACTTCGGACACTGCAGGGTGGGAGGCCCTCTCTGATCCATATTATAATGCCCTATTGATGGGCTCCACATTCTTACTGATACTGGCTAATTTACCTAATTTTCCTAATCATGTTTGGGCGGTTGCCATTGGGATAATGAGCATAAAGATGCAGTGTGACCATGGGCGGTCATCCCCTGACGAAGGAGGAGGCACGTTTTGCACCTCTGAAACGCGTTGGGACCCTTTTGCCCGCTACAGGCTTCCGTAACATGTCCTGACCCCTGTGACGTCACACGCTCCTCCACACGCATGCATCTAAGTATCCAAGGAAGCTGCCGGCCAGGGCTCCTGGATAACAGACGCCAGCTCTGACTTGCATCCCTTCCACTGGGTCACATCTTAACCCGTGAAGCCTGCCCGCAGCACACCGCAAGTCCTCGCACCCACTGGGAAGAAGCACCTGCAATTCTGCAACTCAGCCATCCTGAAACACGCCATCTCAGCAGCGGTCACGCTGGTCAGATAAGGATTCACATCTACTCATCCGCATTTACTGTTATCACTTATAACAATAAGTTGTCCCCATTCATTTAAAATTGTGTTTAAATTGTACTTGCCATCACATTGTGAGCGCTATAGTCTTTTGTTACTAAGAAATAATATAAGTTTACATTACCTCAAAACACATTTACAAAATAGTACTACACGTTGATTTATTAAATCTCCAGCCTCATCTCTTCTCGTTTTTACTAATCATAATAATAATAATAATATATATATATATATACATACTAGAAGGTTGCCCGATTCTAACGTATCGGGTAGTCTAGAATGTGTATGTAGGGTAGCAGATTGAATAATAATATAATCAGCAAGTCTTGAATAATGATGGTTCATTTCTTGCTCGTTGGTCTCCCGCTGTGCAGCACGCATCGGTGTATTTGACAGTGAGAGACCAACGATCTGAATGGGCAGGGAGCCGGCGTACACTGGTAACCATGTTACACAATTGGGTAACTATGCAAAGCACTTTGCTTAGTTACCCGATGTGTACCATGGTTACCAGCGTACGCCAGCTCAAGCACACATGTGCCGGGAGCCGGGGGTAAGGTGGTAACCATGGTACACATTGGGTAACTAATGAAAGCGCTTTCCATAGTTACAGGATTGTGTACCATTTGTTACCAGCGTACGTCGGTAAGCTGATAATCCTGGTACACATTGGGTAACTATGCAAAGCGACAGTGCTGGTTTATTTTTTGCTTGTTGGTCTCCTGCTGTGCAGCACGCATCGGCGTGTTTGACAGTGGGAGACCAATGATCTGAATGGGCAGAGAGCCGGGGTAAGCTAGTAACCATGGTACACATCGGGTAACTATGCAAAGTGGTTTCCATAGTTACACAATGTGTACACTGGTTAGCAGCGTACGCCGGCTCCGGCACACGTGTGCCGAGAGTCGGGGTAAGCTAGTAACCATGTTACACATTGGGTAACTAAGCAAACCGGTTTCTATAGTTACCCGATGTGTACCATGGTTACCAGCATACGCCGGCTCCGGCACACGTGTGCCGGGAGCCGGGGTAAGCTAGTGGTTTCACACATCCGACTTTTCTTGACTTTGTTGGATGCTGCGCGCCCCAGAGAAAATATGGGTCTTTTTAATAAAAATATTCTCTATATTTACTTCTCTCCAGCGATGTTGTCTCCGGCTCTGCTGCCTCCCGCTCCTTATCGCCGCTCATTATACTCACTGAATATTCAGTGCCCTGAGGAGCTGGAAGCAGGAACAGCGCTGGGGACTTCAGTGCCGGGGACCGCATCGCTGGGTGAGTGTACAGCAGAGTATGTGTGTGTGTGTGTGTGTACATGCATGTGCGCTATGTGTGTATGCGCACGGTGTATCCATGTGTGTCTGCTGTGTGTGTGTATGCATGCATGTGCGCTATGTGTGTATGCGCTCGGTGTATCTGTGTGTCTGCTATGTGTGTATACGTACTCAGTGGGTGTGTGTGTGTGTATACATGCATGTACGCTGTGTGTATGCGCTCGGTGTATCCATGTGTGTCTGCTGTGTGTGTATACATGCATGTGCGCTATGTGTGTATGCGCTCGGTGTATCTATGTGTGTATATGTGCTCAGTGTGTGTGTGTATACATGCATGTGCGCTGTGTGTATGCGCTCGGTGTATCCATGTGTGTCTGCTGTGTTTGTGTGTATATACATGCATGTGCGCTGTGTGTATGCGCCCAGTGTATACATGTGTGTCTGCTATGTGTGTATATGTGCTCAGTGTGTGTGTATACATGCATGTGTGCTATGTGTGTATGCGTCGGTGTATCCATGTGTGTCTGCTATGTGTGTTATATGTGCTCAGTGTGTGTGTGTGTATATACATGCATGTGCGCTGTGTGTATGCGCCCAGTGTATCCATGTGTGTCTGCTATGTGTGTATCTGTGCTCAGTGTGTGTGTGTGTGTGTGTGTGTGTGTGTATATACATGCATGTGCGCTGTGTGTATGCGCCCAGTGTATCCATGTGTGTCTGCTTTGTGTGTATATGTGCTCAGTGTGTGTGTGTATATACATGCATGTGTGCTATGTGTGTATGGGTCGGTGTATCCATGTGTGTCTGCTATGTGTGTGTGTGTGTGTGTAACAGTACACTGTACAGGAGAGTGGCTGCGCCGCAACTTCCTGGTCACATGAAAACACGTGATCGGAGGTTGTCGCGCGGCAACTGTAGTGTACACAGTGCACGGGAGCGCGCCGGATGCGACAAAGTGAAGAAAAGGTAAGCGACAGTGCTGACGTGTGCCGGGAGCCGGGGTAAGCTAGTAACCATCTTACACATCGGTAACTAAGGAAAGCGGTTTCTATAGTTACCCGATATGTACTATGGATACCAGCCTACGCCGGCTCCGGCACACGTGTGCTAGTGGCTTTTCTCCACTTTGTCTTGCGGTGTGGGCTTCGGGTGCTGCAGCAGTCACCTGGGTGTCGGGCGTCTCCGTGTGGGTTCGGGGAATGCGTGCGGTTGGACGGGGCCAGGGCGAGCATCCAATGCGTGAGGGGGCGGGGCCTGGCCAAGCGTCCAATGCGTGCAGGGTGCCAAGGTGAGCGGCCAATCCATGGGGGGCGGGGCCAGGGCGAGCCGAGCGGCCAATCCGTGCTGGGGGGGCAGGGCCATGCCGAGGCCAGCGGCCAATCCGCTGGTTGTCA
>NC_134355.1:231665644-231673144 GCF_048569485.1 Anomaloglossus baeobatrachus
AGGATTCCCTTAACAGACCAAGAGGCCCCCGGACTCGTCTGCCATACAGGAGCTCGAAGGGGGAAAACCCCGTTGAGGCCTGTGGTACCTCTCTGTAGGCAAACAGCAGGTGTGAGAGATGCCGCTCCCAGTCGCGTCCATGTGACTCAACCAGCATCTTAATCATCTGCTTAAGGGTACCATTATATCGCTCACACAAACCATTGGTCTGTGGGTGATAAGCGCTTGATATCAGATGCCGCACCTGCATTTTCTTACAGAGAGCCTCCATTAGACGAGACATGAACTGAGTCCCTGGTCGGTAAGCATCTCCCTGGGAAATCCTACTCGGGAGAATATGGTCAAGAGGGCATCTGCCACCTTATCGGCTCTAACTGAGGACAGAGCCACTGCCTCCGGATACCGGGTAGCATAGTCTACCACAGTAAGGACGAACCGTTTTCCAGAGCTGCTGGGGACGGCCAGAGGCCCGACAATGTCCACAGCGACCCTCTAGAAAGGCTCTTCTATCACCGGCAAAGAGATCAGGGGAGCTTTGGGAGCAGGCCCTGACTTTCCCACTCTTTGACATGTGATACAGGAGCGGCAGTAGTTGGCAACATCTGTCCCCATTTTGGGCCAATAGAAGTGGTGAGACAGCCGGGCCTTGGTTTTGCTGACCCCCAAGTGTCCGGCGAGTGGGATCTCATGGGCAATCCGCAGCAACTCACTCCTAAAGCGGTGAGGCACCACCAGCTGTCTTTCCTTCAGCCACTCTTGTTGGGGGTTACAGGGAATGGTCTCCCGGTACAACTTTCCCTGGTCCCAGAATACCCTCTCCTTATCGGTCTCGGATGAGGGCTTCTCTGCGAGGTCCCTTAACATCTCTAGACTGGCATCAGTTCGTAGAGCCACCTGGAACTCTTGGCTAGAGGCAGCCAAAAGTGACGTTAAGGTTCCAACCTCACCGGGACCCTCTGGGACCTGCTCTGGGTCCATAACCAGTTCCGTTATCCCTCTGGGTGAAGAGGTGTCAGAAGGCAAGGTTTCATTTGCGTTCTGGGCACTCTGACTGCGGGTGACAGCACCGATGAAGGCTGTCTCCCCGGGGAATAACCACTCTTCCCCATCAGCCTGACAGGTACTACTGGCTGTGTCACTGTCCGCTGTGACACTGCTCAGTTGCATTTGACCACTGTCCTCGTGGTTCTCATGTCTTCCTCCATCTCTGTCAGTACAGACACTTGCTACCTTGGGGTCGTCCTCAGCCACGTCACCCTGCCGCGTGGCACGGCTGAGTTCCCCTGTACAAATCTCCACTTTATTACCATGCACAACATTTGTAATTACGTTCTGGGTATCCGCATTCGGGTCGCATGACTTATCAACAACATTTGCATCACATGATTTAACAACATTTGCATCACATGACTTATCAACAACATTTGCATCACATGATTTAACAACATTTGCATCACATGACTGATCAACAACATTTGTATCACCTGACTTTTTGGATTCGGGAGGATCATCAGGGAGAAATTGTGCAACTAATCGCCCCAGATCAGTCCCCAATAAAACATTGGTTGGTAGATGTTCATCCACCCCCACTTCCCTCTCCCAGCACCCCATTCGAGGGGAATCAGGGCCATTGGGAAGGAGTGGTGGACACCCCCCGCCATGGCGACAGTCAGGAGTTTTCCCGGGATAAAGTTTTCAGGGGGTACCAGTTCAGGGCGGACCAGTGTTCTGTCGGCCCCAGTGTCCTTGAGCCCCACAGTGGGGGTTCCGCCTACGGTGACGGGGTGTAGGTTTTCGCAGGCCCTACCACCCGCCTTCCTTGCCAAAAGGACAGTTCCAGTAGGCCCTTGGGCCTTGGATGTGGGGTTCCTCTTCTGCCTCTCTGGGCAAACAGAGCTGAGGTGTCCAGGCTGGTTGCAGGAAAAACACCTGCGAGTGTCAGAAGTGGGCCGGGCACTGGTGGATGAAACAGGACCTATGGGAGGTCGGCTGGTAGGGGCAGGGGTGGTTGTAGTTGTCATCTTACCCCCTTTCCAGCTGGTGGTGGACGGCTTCCGCACCTCCGTTGCACGGTTAGCCACATAGGCGTCGGCAATCTGGGCTGCTTTTGAGGCCTCCTTGGGCTCTCGGTCCATAACAAACTGTCGAACCTCCACAGGACAGACATGTAGGAGTTGGTCCTTCACCATGAGGTCCTTTAACTCCTCAAAGGTTGTAACGGACAGTCCTTGGATCCACTGGTCAAAGGTGCTCTGGAGCCCACCCTCCAGATCGCTGTAGCTGTCATGAGGTCCGAGCTGGAGGGTCCGGAATTTTTTTCGGTACACCTCTGGAGTCAGCTGATACTTCCGTATTAGGGCCTGCTTTATGGCCCCATAGTCTCCACTCTGCTCTTGAGGGAGACTGGCAAACGCGTCCAGGGCCTTGCCTCGCAGCCCTGGGGTTAAGTATCGTGCCCATTGTGTTGAGGGCAACTGGTACTGCAAGCAAATCTTTTCAAATCCCCTCAGAAAGGTGTCCAAATCCCCGTCCTTTTCCATCAGAGGAAAGTGCTCCGGTCGGGGCTTAAAGCTGCTGGCATTATTGGACTCACCGTTTAGTGAGGAAGATGTCTGCTGCCGGGCTTTGAGGATATTCAATTCATGGTCTCTCTGGGCTCGGCTCTCTCAGCCTCTCGATATTGCTGAATGAGGTCCAGCCGTCCCTGCCGGTCCTCGGCAGTGAACTGTTGTAGGGCCATTTGCAGGTAGGAGTCCATGTTGCCCTGGTCACTGCTCTGGCTTGCAGTTGATGGTGGGGATTCTGCAGCAGTCCCGTCCTGGGCTTGACTTGCCTCCCCTTCTTCAGCACTGGGGGAACGGACATGCTCTGCGTCCCATTGTAAAAGTTCTTTAATTAGGTCCTGCCTCGTTTTGCCATGGCCATCAATCAACTTGGATCTGCAGAGTGCAGCAAGAACCTCCTTCTTCTGCTGATTGTACCAGGCTTCTGACACAGCCTCCATAATTGCCAAATAAAAGATAGGATAGAAAACAAGAGAGAAGGGAGGGGGTAACTGCTACACGTACAGTATTGTTCCAGGTATATTTAAACACTGAGTTCGATCCTCAAAACTTTTGCAAGTTTTTAGTGAAAGGGATGATTGCTCAAACCAGATCACTAATGCTTTATATATCCCACCGCTGCCACCAATTTGTCACGAACAGCCGGGGAAGTCCCTCAGAAATCCGCAGCTGTTCACTGATTTGTTACGCACGACTACTCTCTAGCGCCCCCTTGTCTGCAGGCCACTTTTGGTACTGCAGGACAATGCATAAGATGAGGCTGCTGAGCTGATAATGCCAAATATTGGAGGTCTCACAGCAAGGGTAAATGTATATCTCTGATTCCTGCTGGTGGAATATTTATATACCTCGGTACCCTTAATGATAGCACTCCAATAATTTTATGCAATAACAATTACGCTGCCACCACCCAGACTTTCTACAGGTAGCTGGGGACCCGTTTCAGATAGCATAAGGCCCTTCGGGGTTTTGGATTCGTATATAAAGCATAAGGAAAGAAACTCTTAAATTTTTATATATTTAATCGGAAAATAGGCAGTGTTTAAAGAATATACAAGAATTTACAAAAGGGAACAATACACATTACGGCATAACAGTTACATAAAATAAAAGGTATAAACGTGAAACTTACTAAACTCGTGCCATAGAAGTGACGTCCAAGCTTAGGGAGGGAGGGGCTCCAAGAGAAGAAGATGTTATAATCGGCCAGCATCACCCTTCAGGGGCCCCTGTCAAAAATATTATATAGGTAAAACAATTCGGCCTTTATATGTTCGATTTAGGGAGCATTTTAAGTCTATAACCTCCGGGATAGGTTCTCCACGTTTAATTGCCCATATGCAGGAACATCATAGTGGTAATCCACGCCTTTTAAAATTTGCAGGCGTAATAAAAATTAATCCCTGTCCCACAGGAGGTGATATGCATCGTTCTTTACTTAGAAAAGAATCGAGATTGATTATAGACTTAAATGCTCTCGGTCCCCTTGGCCTGAACGACAAAAATGATTTGTCAGTGTTCCTATAATGCTGGTGTTTTTTTTTTTTTTTTTTTTTTTTTTCTCCTATAAGCCTGTTTTTTATAGTGTTTTCTGAGATGTCTTTGGTTAAACTATAATGAACACTATATCTAATCTTTTACTCTAACTATACCCATGTATGTTACGATTATTTATAATCCATTTTGGAATTGATATGTAATAAGTTTCTATGTGAATTTGACATATGTGCAGCTGGTATACGTTTTTAATTTGCACTTCATTCACGCAAGGATGCTGCACCCAATTCACCTGTTATTTAAGGGTGGATGCAGCATCTTTGCATGCACTGGACCCGTAGAAGCAAGGTTACTTGCGAAACGGCTGCCGTCGTCCGACGTGGCACACCCTCATCCTCCCTCACTACCTGTACCCCTGATGTGATCGTGGAATAAAAAGAAAAATATTTTATTCGACCTTTGGAGTGCGACCTTTCATCTCTTCATTGTGGATCTTGTATCGCCTTTGCTTTGGGATACGCACCCAGGTCTCCACCTGCCTGAAAGCACAGCTTTGTTAGCCATACAGGGATCGGCGGTGCCCGGTATCCTCCACTCAGCTTTATGGAATCTGGACTTCTTCTAATACCGTGAGTGCACGCTTCTTCTACTCCCCTTTTGGCTTTTGTTAAAAAATGGCAGACACATCTATGGATACAATGGAAAATGGTATACTTGCAGGGAGGGAGGACGCTGCCACGTTTTTTACCAGCTGTAATGATAAAGTGAACATAGAAATCATGGGCACTAAGAGTTTAGAGCTTAAAATCTTCAATCTGGCCGAAAAGGAGACCAGCTTGTTTTGGACAGTACAGTCACTTAAATCTTATCAAGAAAGTGGACGAGTCCCTAGAGGTCTACGCATCTCAAAAAATATATCTTTTTACCAAGATGATTTATCTTTTAAAAAAGAATGGGACAATATACAGCAAGAATGCTCATTGCGCTTTCTGGACATTGTACTCAAAAAAAACCAAGAGGAACATCTAAAAATTACTAATGAATTATTAAAACTGAGACAAGAAATGGAAAGTCGCATCTCAAAAGAAGCGTGGAACACTTTCTTATCAAGATTAGACAAAAAACTTTTACCATACCAAACTTTGATTAAAGAAAATAAAAAAGAAAAATTTATCAGAGACAAGTTAGACTACGAAAACAACCAGATTTTTTCCTGGAAGAGGTCTTCTACACCTGGGAATAGAAGGTTTTTTCAGAGATACCAGAAAAAACATACACCTAAAACCGCCAAGAAAAATGCCTGGACTACAGACTCTGACTCGAGCGGGGCTGAGGATTTGGCACCCGCAAAGAAATTAAAAACACCTGCGACCTCACGAGCTTCTACATCTGATAATCTCCCTTTAGAAGATCTACAAGGAGAGGAGGCAGAAGGAGACACAGGAATAAAACCGACACCAGGGAAGCGCAAGAGCGTCTCCTGGAGGGACTAACATCTCCATGCCTTGAACGTGAGATTGTAGTGTCAGAGACATTCCCCGTAATAAGTACAGAAAATAATCTTTCCTGTTCAGCGAATAACATCATGCCTTGTTTGCGTAAAGTATATAATCTTACTTCGTTGGTATTAACACCTGACATGCTATCTGTGTTGGAAAAGGGCTTAAACTATTGTATACCAGAATCATTTGATTTGACTGATTTTCATATTGATTTATTTAAGGGCTGTAGAAAACTGCATTTAAAAAAATTTTATAGTCAAAAGAAAAGCTTGCCCACTTCTGAAGTAACCGATTTACAATGTGAAATAGGTCCACTTGGCTTTTTTGGTACAAATAATGAATATACTGCTATTGAAAAAGATGCGTCTGTTCTTTTAAGTATAGCGGACCCCAGTCACATTGAACCCGGTTCTTCAGGTGTTGTAAATACCCAAATAAATCCTACATCTAGTTCTTCATTTTTCAATAAAGGGATAAAATCTACCTTTTGTCCCCCACTAACCCCTGGGAACAGCATAGACTTATTTCAGGAGCTGGTAATAAAAGATATACAAGCTCTAAAATACCCCTCTCCTCCTCAGAACCTCACTCGGGGGGAAACCGCGGCACTAAAAATCCTGCAGTCACAAAAAGATATTATTATCCGCAGAGCGGACAAGGGGGGCGCCACTGTTCTATTAACAAAAGAAGCCTATTTGCAAGAAGCCAATAGGCAACTTCAGGATATAAGAGTATATCAGAAATTATCTAATGATCCCACTGGGTCTTTTGTTAAAAAACTTAGAAGCCTTTTACATAAATATGTAAGTTTAGGTACTATTTCCAAAAAAACTGCTGAAAAATTACTCCCTCTTTTTCCGAAAAAACCTCATTGGTATTATCTGCCAAAGATTCACAAGAACAGTGTCTCTCCCCCCCTGGCCGCCCCATTGTGGCAGGAATAGGTTCAGTGACAGAGCCTTTATCTCACTACCTAGAATGGCTACTTAAACCACTACTGACCCGCATCCCCTCGTTCTTAAAAGATACGGGAGATCTAATTAAAATGCTTGATAATTTTCAATGGCAGAAAGGTTTCTCTCTTGCCGCTTTGGATATTGAGAGTCTGTACAGTCTGTACACCCGTATCCCACAGGATCAGGGTGTACAGACCATTAAGAGAGTCTTGCTGAATTTTGATCAGAATCCAATCTTAGTAGACTTCATCACAGAAGCCTTAAGCTTTATTTTGCATCATAACGCATTTAAATTTGATGATCAGTGGTACTTGCAATGCGGGGGTACCGCGATGGGTACCCCCGCCGCATGTACTTTTGCAAATCTCTTTTTGGCAGCATTTGAGGAAGACTTTATCTACAGTCCTAAAAATCCATATCTGAAACATATAAAAAAATATGCCAGATATATGGATGATGGCTTCTTTGTATGGGACGGTTCTGCGCAGGACTTTGAAAATTTTGTGTTATATCTAAATAATGATAATTCCTACAACATGTACTTTACACATACTTTTGGGGACCAAAAATTGGATTTTTTAGATGTCACACTCAGTATATCGGATGGTATTATTGACAGACAAGTATATAGAAAACCAACTGCAGTGAATACCCTGCTTCATTTTAATAGTGCGCACCCCTCCCATACAAAGAGAGCCCTTCCATATGGACAATTTTTGCGGCTAAAAAGAGTACACAATAATCCTGAAACCTTTCTGCATCAAGCATCAGACTTGAAAAAACGTCTATTAGAACGAGGATATCCCATATCAATTATCAATTCTGCCCTCGAAAAATCCCTAAATTATGATCCAAATGATAAAAATAAAAATAAAGAATACAAAAATAAAAGTGAAAATAAGAATAAAAATGTAAATGCCATTTGTAAAAAAACAAAAATCGAAAGTTCAAATAGATGCGTTTTTAATTTTAAATTTAATT